>NC_053026.1:316109472-316324717 GCF_003073215.2 Triticum urartu | reverse complement strand
GATTTGCTTGTTGACAACTCTAGTGATGAATACTATGATGAAACGTCAATTAATCATGCTAATCAAGATAAAACGAATGACAATGATAAGGAGAAGATTGAGGCTCTAACTAAAGAACTAAACACTCTTAAGTTAGCTCATGAAACTATCTTCGAAGATCATCGAGAACTTTTAAGAGCTCATGAGAAATTACGCTTTGAAAAGCTCAATCTTGAGCAAGAGCATGAGTTCTTAAAAGCAATCAATGATGATCTCCGCAAGAAAAGTTCTTCTTACATTGCCAAGAGTTTACTCTTATCCACTTACATGCCTCAAGTCAAGTCTAGTAACAAGAACAAGAAAGATTCTTCCTCTAGCAGTAACAATGATCATGCTAAATCCAATATTGTTGCTTCTAGTAGTTCTCTTGATTCCACTAATGATTCTCTTAGCCAAGTTACACTTGAGCAATAAAATAGCTTATTGAAGGGAATTATAGAGAAAGGAGTGTACAAAAGCCTTGCCGGGAGTAAGCAATTCGAGGAAATTGTGCGCAAGCAAGGAATGCACCGGAAGAATCAAGGTGTTGGTTTTGAATGAAAGTTCAATGCCAATGGAGTTGAGTGGGAAGAAGATCAATACCCCAAGACAAAGTTTTTTCCTCAACAAGAGAAGTATGATACTTCTTTCAAGGGGACACAAGCTCAAGATGATCTTCCACCACAAGACTACAAGCAAAAAGGCAAGGACAAGCTTCAACAGGAAATTGATGCATTTGAAGAAGCTCCTAAGACCTTAGTCAAGTGGATTCCCAAGACTACTTCAAGTTCCACTTCATCAAGTACGACCACAACTCCAAGGATTCCCATCAAGATGGTGTGGATCCAAAAAAGAAGAACTAGAGAGTTCTTGAGGGTGACTCCGCCAACATACTTCACTCTTATCATTTTGGCAAGAACAAGTGCAATCAACTTCCACATCTTGCACTAGTTCAAGGAGTCACAAACCCTCTTGTTGGTAAGACAAGGGACAAGGTAACCTAAAAGTTTTCATGGACATCATCTTGTGTGTGCATCACCTATGTCTATGGATATCCTTGTTTGTTCCTTGTGGGACTAACCCATGTAGGTATTGAAAGTGCAATTCACTCAAATGGATAGCTCCAAGTGATCTACATCAACATTGAGCATCCACATCTTCAACATCTACATGAAGTCATCATCGACAAAACCCGAGGTTAGTTCATCCCTCTAAGGGGGGATATCACATCTAGGGGGAGCTTTACTCTAATACTTGAGCTAAAGCAACTCTAAAGATGTGAACACAACAATGCTTTATGTAAAAGTGGTAACCCCACTTGAGCTTAAACAATGAGTATGACCTATGATCAAGTGTTCTCACTTGACTCCTAAGTCAATATACTCATATATAGATGACCTTGTCATCGCAAATTGCTTGATAGATGCTAGAATTGGTTGTGCATGCCTTGTCACATATTTCATTTGCCATCTTATTGTGTGAGCATGCTGGTTGCATATTTTACTCATTCGAGGACATCCACTTGTTGTTTTGATTGTTTGGTTTTATTTCCTTTTGCCAAGTGGATGGACAAGAATGCCTAAGAACCTCCTCTAGCTATCTATGCTTTTCTCGTCTCAAACTCTATTCATGCTACATCACAAAATTTGATCAAGTCAGATTCGAACCACTTTGTGTGAGGAGCGCTCGGAGTCCCCGATTCGTCATAGACTTAAACTTCCAAAACCTCTTTATGATTCTCGGTCTGACCGATACTCCACTTTCGGTCCTACCGAGATCATTAAGTTGATCTAGGTTTTCGATCTCGGTGCAACCGTTTTGAACCTTTCGGTCACACCGAGTTTCAGTAACTGCATGCAGTTATGAATCTCGGTGCCACCGAGTTGTTCCACTCGGTCACACCGACAGGGTCGGGCTATATATAGTCACAGGCAAAAATTTGGAAATTTCTCCGAACCCCTTCGCCCGCGCGATAGCCTGCTCTGCCAACGTGGTCTCCGGATCGTCTCCTTGCCGCCAGCCGCCTCCAGTCGCTGGTCTCCATCGCCGTCAACGGAATTCTACCCCGCCATTGCCGCCGTAGCGAGTCTCCGCCGAACTAGGGTATGGACTCGATCACAGTGCTATTCCCCGTCCGATTCCTAGCACATTGTGTTCTTAATGACTCTTGCCACGATTGAAACACTCCTATCCAGTCAATGCGCTCGTAGATTAGGTTTGATTCGAAAATTTTAGGTTTAGGTTTCCGCCGAAACCATCTCGGACCCACCGAGTTGAAAAACTCGGTCCCACCGATTTGGCTTATGCCATTGCACAAGTGAGACTCGGTCTGACCGAGAATTACTTATCGGTGTGACCGATTTTGGAACTTTGTGAAACCCTAGCAGTCTCGGTGCCACTGAACTGTGACTCGGTCTGACCGAGTTCACTAGTTTAGGTTCCAAAACTGCTTCGGTATCACCGAGTTTAAAAATCGGTAGATCCGAGATGATTTCAGTGGTAAACTAAAACTAAGTTTTTGGATCATTCTGTTGCAAAAATCTTTGCATTTTGTGATGTTCATCCACTCTACCTCATCTATAAACTATTCACAGGGTCAGCAGTCAGAGTTTGCAACATGTCTGATCAGAGTGACAGCCAGAACATATCAGAGCAGCAAGTGCACATGAGTGAGGGCACTAGTCCCTCCACCTCTTCAGATGATGGCAGCAGAAGTACCCCAAGCAATTTGCCAAAAGCTGCCACCAGACAAAGGAAGAAGAGAACTTCAGATTCTGAGGATGAAGATTATGTGGCAGAAGAGGAAGCAACTTCCAAGAGAGTTGAGCCAGCTCAAGGCATAAAGCCAGGGTTGAAAGTCAAAAGGCCAGCAGGCAGGCAGCCTATGTCAAAGGCCAGAGCTTCAACTGAGAATCCCACTCCCATAGAGCCAGTTGCTGCTGAAGGCAAGAAAAGGAAGGAAAGGGTCAAGAAGACCGTAGCCAGAGTGCTTGGAAAGGCTTCCATCATGGAAGAAGAGGAAGAAGAAGAGGTTGCTGCACCAGCACCTAAGGCACCTAAGCTTATGGGTGATGCTATAAGATCAGGGGCTGCCACATATAAGCCCAAAGAAGCACCCCAAAGCTGCCTCCAAGCCCAAGTCTGCACCAAAGAGAAATACAAGGAGCATACCTGCAACTGAGAAGAACAAGGCCCCAGTGCCTGAAGCTGCAGAAGAAGATGATGAAGAGCAAGTTCTTAGAAAACTCAAGCCCAAGATCCCAGACCACAACGATGCTCATCCTGTGGCTGAGGATATGAAGCTCAGGAGAGACTCAGGGCTCAGGAAGTGGAGAGAAGCAGATCCGTATGCTTCAAGGAGAAGAACTGCTGTGGATTACAGGTTTCACACCAAGGAACAGCAAGATTTCTATGAGACAGTGCTGCTTGATAAGAAGCCAATAGTCTGTGATATGAGATGGGTCGACTGGGAATACATTAAGGAAAACGAAGAGTACTACCCTGGAGTGTATGACAGCTTCAATGCTTGTGGAGTGGCAGACTTTGTTGGGCAGAAGCTCACAAAGTGGAACGAGGAACTCATTATGCAATTCTACTCCACGGCACACTTCTATCCAGATGGTAGGATAATTTGGATGTCAGAGGGTACGAGGTACCAGTCCACAGTTGCTGAATGGGCTCAGCTGATTAATGCCTGAGAGGAGCAAGCAGATGATTTGGACATCTATGCCAAGAAAAAGATGGATCATAACTCAATGTCCAATATGTACAAGGAAATTCCAAACGAGGCACTTGATACTTTCAAGTTTGGATCTGTGCATTATCTTCTGTCAGGGCTGCCAACAATTAATTGGATTTTGAGGCACACTCTCTTGCCCAAGTCAGGTGATCACAAGATGATCAGAGGCCATGCAATCAATTTGCTTCATGTATTTGATGTGCCTTAGAAATTCAAGGTCATGAGCCTCATAGTAGAAACTATCAAGAGGACTGCAGCAGATCAGAAGAGGAGCTGTGGTTATGCCCCTCAGATTCAGGAGCTCATCAACTCTAAAATGGGCACAGGTATATACTTATTGGACAAGGAACACCTGCCCATCCGTCCAGATTTTGAAGATAATCAAGTTGTTATGACTAAGAATGAACCATCATCTGCCCAAGCACAAGCAAAGAAGGAGAAGGCAAGGAAGGAGAAAGCTGCCAAGATGCCAACTCAAGAGGAGGCATCTGAGTATTTCTTGAAAACCAAACAAGAGCAGCTTGGTTACCTAATTGCATCCACCCTGCGGATTGAGAAAGGACTAGCCACCCTAACTTAGAACCAGGCAAGCCTAGAGAGAATCATGGAACAAAAGTTCTATGACTTGGATGTCAAGGTGACAGAGATTCAGACTGCAGTGGAGCAGCTCCAAGATGACATGCAGGAGAGGAGAGGCAGGACTACAACTGATGCCTTTGCCAGAGTGCCACGAGGTCCGAGATCGTCTTTAGTGCCAGTTGCTGACACCAGAGCCACCACGTCTGCACCAGCTACAGCTTCAGTTCCACCAGCTCCAGCATCTACTTCAGCCTCAACTCCAACCACGTCTACAGAAGGCTTCGTCCTTGGAGTTCTCCGGACTCCACCACCACCAGAAGATCAAGCCTGAGCGTCGATCTAGCACTATGCATTTTCTAGGAACTTTTTGGTAACTTGTTGCCAAAGGGGGAGAAAAATGTATAGATCATAGGCTTCGAGAGAGAGAGTGTTGCTTTTATTCTCTCTTGTTTTATTTGGTGGTTTTTCGAACTTTGTTTGCTTTTGAGTGCTTGAGATACTATGTCACTTCTCGTGAGACATTGATGATCATGTGTTTGATCATAAGCTACACTTATGCATGCTTGATATATCTTATCTATCTTATGTGATCATTCACTATTCTTGGTGATGAGTGCATGTATTTCATTCTTATCATTTTAAGCGCTCCACCAAGATGTATGTGACATGGAAGAGTAACCCATGACTCTAACTCCTTGTGCATTTGCAGTCCAAAGCAAATTTTAAATATGCACAAATTTAGGGGGAGCTCTTACTTGTCACATACTTCTCAAAGCGATGATATATTTCATGCTTATTATCATTTGTCAAAGCTTTGATCTATATGTTGTCATCAATTACCAAAAAGGGGGAGATTGAAAGTGCAACTATCCCTAGGTGGTTTTGGTAATTCATAACAACATATACCTCATTGAGCTAATGCTATTCCAAGATGATTATTTCAGGAAAGCTCAATGATTGGCATGGCATGGATGGTGAAAGTGAAACCCTCAAAATGCTAAGGACAAAGGATTGGCTCAAGCTCAAAAGCTCAAGACTTTTCATTTTATATTTTAGTGATCCAAGATCACATTGAGTCTTTAGGAAAAGCCAATACTATCAAGGAGGGATGAGGTGTTGCTTAATGAGCCTCTTGCTTCATGTGCTTAATGATATGCTCCAAAACCCTCAACTACTTTCCCATATCCACATATGACCTAAACCCTAAGCCAAACTCGGTCCTACCGATTCTTTCTATCCGGCGCCACCGAGTTTCACTTGTCATAAGCCACTGCCAAACCCTAGCAATTCGGTTCTACCGATAGGGATCTCGGTCTCACCGAGATGGGATTGCAAACTCTCTGTTTCCCTTTCGTAACTTTTTGGTCTCACCGAAAGAGCGAATCGGTCCCACCGAGATTGCAATGTAAATTCAGTGTTTCCTTTTTGTAACTTTTCGGTCTCACCGAAAGAGCAAATCGGTCCCACCGAGTTTGCCTGACCAACTCTCTGGTTAGCTAATTACCAAATTCGGTCTCACCGAGTTTGTGTAATCGGTCTCACCGAGATTACATTATACCCAAACCCTAACCATATCGGTCCTACCGAGTTGCATGTCAGTCCCACCGAAAATCTCTAACGGTCACTAGGTGTACCTTTTCGGTCCGACCGAGTTTGTTGATTCGGTCCCACCGAGATTGGAAAACTGTGTGTAACGGTTGGATTTTGTGTGGAGGCTATATATACCCCTCCACCTCCTCTTCATTCGTGGAGAGAGCCATCAGAACACATACACAATTCCAACTCATATGTTCTGAGAGAGAACCACCTACTCATGTGTTGAGACCAAGATATTCCATTCCTACCATATGAATCTTGATCTCTAGCCTTCCCCAAGTTGCTTTCCACTCAAATCTTCTTTCCACCAGATCCAAATCCTATGAGAGAGAGTTGAGTGTTGGGGAGACTATCATTTGAAGCACAAGAGCAAGGAGTTCATTACCTACACACCATTTGTTACTTCTTGGAGAGTGGTGTCTCCTAGATTAGCTAGGTGTCACTTGGGAGCCTCCGACAAGATTGGGGAGTTGAACCAAGGAGTTTGTAAGGGCAAGGAGATCACCTACTTCGTGAAGATCTACCGCTAGTGAGGCAGTCTTTCGTGGGTGATGGCCATGGTGGGATAGACAAGGTTGCTACTTCGTGGACCCTTTGTGGGTGGTTGCTTCTTCGTGGACCCTTCGTGGGTGGAGCCCTCCGTGGACTCGCGCAACCGTTACCCTTCGTGGGTGGAGCCCTCCGTGGACTCGCGCAACCGTTACCCTTCGTGGGTTGAAGTCTCCATCAACGTGGATGTAGGATAGCATCACCTATCCGAACCACGGGAAAAACATCCGTGTCTCCAATTGCGTTTGAATTCTCCAAACCCTTCCCTTTACATTCTTGCAAGTTGCATGCTTTACTTTCCACTGCCAATATACTCTTTGCATGCTTGCTTGAATTGTGTGATGATTGCTTGACTTGTCCTACAACAGCTAAAATCTGCCAAGAACTAAAATTGGGAAAAGGTTAAGTTTTTATTTGGTCAAGTAGTCTAATCACCCCCCCTCTAGACATACTTTCGATCCTACACATGCACTACGGCTGCTAACTCCAAATCATGCGTAGCATAATTCAACTCATGGGGCTTAAGCTGTCTTGAGGCATATGAAACAACTCTCCCTTCCTGCATAAGCACTGCTCCAAGTCCTCGACGTGAAGCGTCGCAGTACACCTCATAATCCTTGGTCTGGTCTGGCACAATCAATACTGGTGAAGTAACCAAGCGTTTCTTCAACTCCTAGAAAGTAGCCTCACACTCCACGGTCCATATGAACTTGGTATCCTTTTTCAACAACTCCGTCATAGGCTTTGCAATCTTTGACAAATTCTCAATGAATCTCCGGTAGTATCCTGCGAGTCTAAGGAAACTCCGGATCTCTCCAACTGTTGTTGGTGCCTCCCACTTGGTCACGGTATCAACTTTAGTGGGATCTACTGATATACCTTCTCCGGATATAACGTGTCCGAGGAATCCTACTTCCTTCAACCAAAACTCACATTTACTGAACTTGGCATACAACTGATGTTCTCTGAGCTTCTCAAGTACCAATCGCAAATGCTCCTTATGCTCCTCTTCACTTTTCGAGTAACCAGAATATAATCAATGAACACCACGACGAACTTATCCAAGAACTGTCTTAGGTATATCCTGTTCTCGAATCTTGAACTGGTGGTATCCTGATCGCAGATCGATCTTGAAAATACCTTAGCTCCTTACAATCGATCAAACAGATCATTGATCATTGGTAGTGGGTACTTGTTCTTGATGGTTACTTCATTCAATCCTCGATAATCAACAACCATCCTTAATGATCCATCATTTTTCTCCACTAGAAGTACTGGCGATCCCCAAGGCGAAGAACTTGGGCGAATATATCCTTTATCTAGTAACTCCTTAATCTACTTCTTAATCTCCACCAAATCCTTTGCATGCATCCTGTATGGTCTCTTTGATATTGGCCCTGTGCCTGGTAATAGCTCAATCAAAAACTCAATATCTCTATCCGGTGGCATGCCTGGCAACTCTTCTGGAAATACTTCAGGGAAATCCCTTACCCCTGGTACTTCCTCCTGCACAACTCCTGTTAAACAATTTACTTGAGTCCTATTTGGCACATGTCGGGATACATACTTGATCCTTCTCCCTTCTGGGGTAGTAAGCAAAATTGTCTTACTGGCGCAATCGATGTTTCCTCCATACATCGACAGCCAATCCATACCCAGAATTACATCCAATCCTTGTGATTCCAAAATGATTAAATCCGAGGGAAACACATGCCTACCTATACTCAATGGCACTTGAAAACATCCTTGACTGGCCATATACTCCGCTCCTTGTGAGCTTACTAGCATAGGTGTTCTAAGAACCTTAGTGAGCAAGTTATACTTATCCACAAATCCCCTTGATATGTATGAATGCGATGCACCAGTATCAAAAAGAACGAGTGCAGTAATTGACTTAACCAAAAACTTACCAATTACGGCATCCGGCTGCTCTTCAACCTCCTCCACGTTAACGTGGTTCACCTGTCCCCTGTTGAAAGGGTTCGGCTTCTTCCTAGAGCTTCCATTGCCATTCTGGCCTTCAGGACATTCATTGGCATAATGTTCGGTCTTCTGGCACTTAAAGCAAGTGACTTGGCTCAGGTCCTTTTTGGCTGGGGTTGATGGGTTGGTACGGTTCTGGCCGTTGCTTCCTCCATTGCCATTACCATTCTTGGTGCCGTTGTGATTGTGCGAGCTACCTCCTCCATGGGTATGCTGAAAATGTCCTCCCGATCTAGGGGTAAAACATGGCTTCTGCTGGGCTCCAGAATTGTACTTCCCTTGTCCATACTTCCTCTTGCGGTTCTCAATTTGCTGCTGCTTGCCTTCAATCATAAGAGCACGGTCTACCAACTCCTGGTAGTTGTTGAAGGTTGCTACCATCAACTGCATGCTCAACTCATCATTCAGTCCTTCCAGAAACTTCTCCTGCTTAGCTGCATCCGTAGCAACGTCATCTGGGGCATAACGTGCTAATTTACTAAAGTCCTCCACATATGTAGGATCTAGAAGTAGATGTGTCTAGAGGGGGGTGATTAGACACTTAATGCTAGAGTTGCAAGTTTTAAGCTTTTTCGGTTTAATTGAAATTTAGGCACAATTTCAACACACACAATACATATCAAGCAAGCCTGCAAAGAGTATATGAGCAGCGGAATGTAAAGCATGCAACTTGCAAGAATGTAAAGAGAAGGGTTTGGAGAATTCAAACGCAATTGGAGACACGGATGTTTTTCCCGTGGTTCGGATAGGTGGTGCTATCCTACATCCACGTTGATGGAGACTTTAACCCACGAAGGGTAACGGTTGCGTGAGTCCACACTGGGCTCCACCCAAGGGTAACGGTTGCGCGAGTCCACACAGGGCTCCACCCACGAAGGGTCCACGAAGAAGCAACCACCCACAAAGGGTCCACGAAGAAGCAACCTTGTCTATCCCACCATGGCCATCGCCCACACAGGACTTGCCTCACTAGCGGTAGATCTTCACGAAGTAGGCGATCTCCTTGCCCTTACAAACTCCTTGGTTCAACTCCACAATCTTGTCGGAGGCTCCCAAGTGACACCTAGCCAATCTAGTAGACACCACTCTCCAAGAAGTAACAAATGGTGTGTAGGTAATGAACTCCTTGCTCTTGTGCTTAAAATGATAGTCTCCCCAACACTCAACTCTCTCTCATAGGATTTGGATTTGGTTGAAAGAATATTTGAGTGGAAAGCAACTTGGGAAGGCTAGAGATCAAGATTCATATGGTAGGAATGGGAATATCTTGGTCTCAACACATGAGTAGGTGGTTCTCTCTCAGAACATATGAGTTGGAATGGTGTGTGTGTTCTGATGGCTCTCTCATTGAATGAGAAGGAGGTGGAGGGGTATATATAGCCTCCACACAAAATCCAACCGTTACACACAGTTTTCCAATCTCGGTGGGACCGAATCAATAAACTCGGTCGGACCGAAACTGTAACCTAGTGACTGTTAGAGATTTTGGTGGGAACGACTGGATCAACTCGGTGGGACCGATGTGCTAGGGTTAGGGTAAATCCAAAACTTGGTTTGATCGATTACTCAAACTCGGTGGGACCGATTTGGGTAATAAGTGAAACTGAGATTTGGCCAAGCAAACTCGGTGGAACCGATTGCATATCTCGGTGGGACCGAGAATATTGCAATGGGTAACAGAGAGTTTGCAAGCCCATCTCGGTGAGACCGAGATCCCATCGGTGGGACCGAACTGATTAGGGTTTGGCAGTGGCTTATGACAAGTGAAACTCGGTGGCGCCGGATAGGAAGAATCGGTAGGATCGAGTTTGGCTTAGGGTTTAGGTCATATGTGGAAGTGGGAAAGTAGCTGAGGATTTTGGAGCATATCATTAAGCACATGAAGCAAGAGGCTCATTAAGCAACACCTCATCCCTCCTTGATAGTATTGGCTTTTCCTAAAGACTCAATGTGATCTTGGATCACTAAAATATAAAATGAAGAGTCTTGAGCTTGAAGCTTTAGCCAATCCTTTGTCCTTAGCATCTTGAAGGAGTTCCCACAACCTTTAGTCCATGCCACTCCATTGTTGAACTTATCTGAAACATGCTAGATCGAAATGTTAGTCCAACAAGAGATATGTTGTCATCAATTATCAAAACTACCTAAGGAGCACTTGTGCTTTGAATCTCCCCCTTTTTGGTAATTGATGGCAACATACATCAAAGATTTAGATAAAGATATAAAGAACAGCAAGTAAAGCTTTGGAAGAACATGTAACAAGCATAGACTCCCCCTACATGTATGCACTCATGTAAATATGAAATAGAGAGGCATGTGAGAGCATAACCATGACAGAGTAGGCAAAGTGTTACATGTATCTTGGCCATATGCATCAGAGCAAAAGATTATCAAGGAAAATACCTTCATGCTCATGAGTCCTTCTTGCAAACAGTATGTACATAAGCAAGAACTCCTCATACTCATGATTTTGATGCATATACTTACCTTGTGGTCTTGAGTTAGCTTAGGATGGAATGAACCTGCACAAACAAGGTTAGATAACATAGGTACATCCACTAGCCAGAGCAAACAAAAAAAACCACAAGAATACCAAGACTAGGATGACATGTAGAGAGTGAATACAAGGTACCACATTGAATTCAACATGTCCCCAAGAATAAAGATATGCAATGAATTTGACTGATTTCTTTCCCTTAGGTGTCTTGCTCCCCCTGAATCTGACATGGGATATTGGGAGAATATAGGAAACAGAAAATCAGAGCTGAAGGTTATGAATAGAACTAAATTCAAATGAGTTCATATGAACATGTCTTTCCCCCAAAAAGACACGTGGCATCTCTCCTCTTGAACATCAAGCATCTGGGATCCTTGAGTATTCTCTCCCCCTTGGAGATTTCTTTCTCCCCCTTAATATATGGGATCCTTGAGTATTCTCTCCCCCCTTGAGGTCTCTCTCTCCCCCTTAATATTTTCTCTCTTGTAGGTTTGGTCCTTGAGACTGTTTCTCTCCCTTGATGTGATCTCTCTCTCCTACAAGCTTTGATGTGATCTCTCTCTCCCCCTTTGACATCAATTTCCAAGAAGGTTTCTCCTGGAATCCATCAAATAGGTTTGGTCCTTGAGATTCAGTACAAAGCAGGGAATAGAACTGTGATGCTTGTAGAGGACAAGATTCATTGAGTGGAGCTGGATCAGAAGAAATATAGAATATGTGGCAAACTATTTTTCCTGTTGCGAAATCGGTGGCACCAAGTGGCATATTTCGGTAGTACCGAAGGGATTCGGTTGGACCGAAAATGGCAATTCGGTGAAACCGAGTTCATCACAGAGAAAAAACACTTGTCACCTCAGCTTACTAGTCAGGTAAGATCTCACAAAGATTTGCAATGAATTAGCTGAAGGATTTGCAGGGAATTTGATGCAGAAATATGCAGAACAAAAATCAAAAAGAAAAGGGTAAAAGGTTTCTAGATGAGGTTTTTTTTGATTGAAAAAGAAAGAAACAAATATGCAAGGGACAAATGCAATAACTCAGAAAGGAACACAAGAGAACTTCATCTAGAATTGGGCGGTGACATAGTCACCTATGTTAGAGTATATTGACTTAGGAGTCAAGTTAGAACACTTGATCATAGGTCATACTCATCGTTTAAGCTCAAAATGGGGTTACCATTTTTCGTTTAAGCATCTTGATGTATTCACATCTTGTTGAGTTGCTTTGACTCATGTCTTGGAGTAAAGCTTCTCTAAGATGGAATAACATACCTTGGGTGGTGATGTGGTTCTTGCTCATGTAGTTGAACTTGTGTGGGTGCTCAAGGTTGATGTAGTTCATCAAGAGTTGGGAGCACCATTTGGAGTTTGAGTTCATCTACCTACATGGGTTAGTTCTTGCAAGGAAGAGCACTTGTGTACCCAAAAATGACAATCATGAAACTTAATCATAGAGTTTGTCAAAGGATATGTTTCATGGTTTTGTGCTTCCTTGTCTTCAACCACTATTGTGTAGAGTCTTGGTGATGTAGAGATCGCTCAGGATATGAGTGAGTCGCAATCTCATGGAATTAGATTCAACCAAGCACCTACATGGGTTAGACAACATGCAAGGTACAAATGTATCCAAGACATAAGATAGTTATCATGAGAGATATATCATGGATTAGTCATAAGCTCATGTCTTGCATGTATCCCATGGAGTTTCTACTCCAATTTTGAAGCATCAATGATGTTCAATTCTCCTCTCAACCTGCAAAACGCTTTCTCATCAAGTGGTTTAGTAAATATATCCGCTAATTGCCTGTCGGTGCGAACATGCTTAAGATTGATGTCACCCTTAGCAACATGATCTCGAATGAAATGATGACGAACTTCAATATTCTTAGTTCGAGAATGTTGTACAGGATTATGACCAATTTTGATAGCACTTTCATTGTCACAAAGCAGTGGAACATGTTTCACATAAATCCCATAATCTTTAAGAGTTTGAGTCATCCAAAGTAATTGAGCGCAACATGAACCAGCGGCAATGTATTCAGCTTCGGCGGTGGATAAGGATACCGAGTTTTGTTTCTTGGAAGACCAAGACACAAGAGATCTACCAAGAAATTGACAAGTACCCGAAGTGGACTTTCTATCAACCTTGTCTCCGGCATAATCCGAGTCGGAATAGCCAACAAGATCAAAAGAAGACCTCTTAGGATACCAAATGCCAAAATTTGGTGTATGGATTAAATATCTCACTATCCTTTTCACAGCCTTAAGATGACAATCTTTAGGAGCAGCTTGATATCATGCACACATGCATACACTTAGCATAATATTGGGACGTGAAGCACATAGGTATAACAATGAACCAATCATAGAGCGATAAACCTTTTGATCAACTGGTTCACCATCTTTGGTTAAATCATTATGTCCACTAGTAGGCATGGGTGTAGACATACCTTTGCATTATTGCATATTGAACTTCTTGAATAAGTCCTTGGTGTACTTTGTTTGAGAGACAAATGTACCTTCCTTAGTTTGCTTGATTTGCAACCCGAGAAAGAATTTGAGTTCACTCATCATAGACATCTCAAACTTTTCTGACATTAGCTTTCCAAACTTTTCACTAAAGAGAGGGTTAGTTGAACCAAATATGATATCATCAACATAAATTTGGCATGCAAATAGTTCTCCATTAACCCTTTTAGTAAAAAGAGTAGAATCAATTTTACCAATTTCAAAACCACTTGTAGTGAGGAACTTGGTCAAGCATTTATACCATGCTCTAGGAGCTTGTTTAAGACCATAAAGAGCTTTGTGAAGTTTGTAAACATGATTTGGTTTCTTGGGATTGATAAAGCCGGGAGGTTGTTTGACATAAACTTCCTCCTCTATTTCACCATTTAGAAAAGCACTTTTAATGTCCATTTGGTACAAGGTGATATTATGGTGATTAGCATAGGCAAGTAAGATGCGAATGGACTCAAGTCTAGCAACGGGAGCATACGTCTCACCATAGTCCATACCTTCGACTTGTGTGTATCCTTGGGCGACGAGACGTGCTTTGTTGTGGACCACTTGTCCATCTTCATCTTGCTTGTTGCGAAACACCCATTTGGTACCAATGATGTTGTGGTTGTTGTCGGGCTTCTCAACCAATGTCCAAACTTGGTTTCTCTCAAAATTATGTAGCTCTTCATGCATAGCGTTTATCCAATCTGGATCTTCCAATGCTTCTTCAACCTTCATTGGTTCAATGCTAGAAATGAATGAATAGTTTTCACAAAAGTTAGCTAAACGAGTTTTTGAGCAAGTGATTCTCCCGGTTTGTATATCATTGAGGATTTGCTCGATGGGTTGATCTTTGGCAATTCTTGATCGAACTCGTGAGAGCTTTTTCTTGGGTCTTCGTTGAACATCTTCTTCATCTTGTCCTTCTTCTTGGCCTTCTTCATTGTTGACGTCGTCGTTCTCTTGTCGTGGTGGAGAAGGAGGTTGTTGATGTTCGTCTTGACGTATTTCCTCGTTTTCTTCATCTTGATGTGTCCCACTTGTGGATGCTTCCGTGTCGATTCTTGGTTCACCTTGTCGTGAAGTAGAAGCTTCCACTTGGACGGATGAAGTACTCTCCTTCACCTCTGTTGGACGAATTTTGCCAATGGACAGGTCTTGAATTGCTTCTGAAGGGTCTTTGTCTCCTACATCAATTGGCAATTGCTCTACTTGCGAGCTATTAGATTCATCAAACTTCACATCTACCGTCTCTTCAACCTTTCGGGTGAAATTGTTGTAGACACGGTAAGTGTGAGAGTTTGAGCCATAACCAAGTAGAAAACCTTCATGAGTTTTAGGAGCGAACTTTGATCGACGATGCTTATCAAGAATGTAGCACTTTGAGCCGAATACTCGAAAGTATCCAACATGAGGCTTGTTACCGGTGAGGAGCTCGTATGCCGTCTTGCCGAGTAGCTTGTGAAGATATAAGCGATTTGTTGCGTGACAAGCTGTCTCAACTGCTTCTACCCAAAAGTGCTTTGGCGTCTTGTATTCATCAAGCATCGTTCTCGCCATTTCGATGAGCGTCCGGTTCTTCCTCTCAACAACTCCATTTTGTTGAGGTGTGTACGTAGCTGAGAACTCGTGTGAAATCCCTTCTTCTTCAAGAAAGGTGTCCACATTTGCGTTCTTGAATTCCGTTCCGTTGTCACTCCGAACCTTCTTGATCTTCACATCAAACTGATTTTGGGCTTTCCTAGCGAAGTTTCTGAAGATCTTTTGGACCTGCGACTTGTCATTAAGAAAGAACACCCACGTAAATCTTGAAAAGTCATCAACTATAACTAGACCAAAAGAATTTCCACCGAGACTCTTGTAGGCGTTGGGACCAAAAAGATCCATGTGAAGTAGCTCGAGTGGCCTCCTTGTGGTCATGATGTTCTTCACGGGATGTCTTCCTCCAACCTGTTTACCTGCTTGACAAGCACTGCAAAGTCTATCCTTATCAAATATGACGTCGTTAACTCCAAGGATATGATTTCCTTTAATAAGCTTGTCAAGGTTTCTCATGCCAACGTGACCTAGTCGTCTATGCCACAACCAACCTTTTGAGGATTTAGCAACAAAGCAAGTTTTAGGTTGTGCCTTTTTAGAGAAATTGACAATGTAAAGATCACCTCTACGCATACCCATAAAGACCATTTTATGATTTTCTCGACGAAATACTTGGCAATCTACCTCAGTAAATAGGACATTCAAACCGAAATCAGCAAGTCTAGATACTGAAAGTAAGTTGTAGCCGAGAGATTCAACGAGCATGACATTTTGAATGGAACTATCATGTGAGATGGCCACCTTACCAAGGCCAACCACTTTACCCTTTGAATTATCACCAAAGGTGACATATTTTCGAGGGCCGTCATTTTTTCAGCAAGCTCACGAAACATCTCTTCATCTCCGGTCATATGATCAGTACATCCACTATCAAGAACCCATTCCTTTCCTCCTGATTCATATCCCCGAAGATTTGCCATAAGACCAAAATGTCTCATTGCATCATCAACATCGAAGTCACTATCATCCTCATTGTAATATTCATGTTCATCATGATCTTGTGATTCATCATTTCCTAGAGAAGGTAATTCATCAGATAAATGATCATCAAAGTGGTCACTTTTATGAATTCTTATAGCTTTGAGTATGATATCATTAATGATTCCAACATCTCCTTTAGCATGCTTAAGATTGGCAAGTTCAAGAAGACATTTACCAAAACTAGGATCACTAGAGTCCATCTTACTCAAGGCAATAGATTTATGGAGAATTTCATCCAAAGTTTTCAAGGAATGATTGGGAAACCGTTCCTCAAGAAATTTCCATATAGTATAGGCGCAATTTTGAGTAGGCAAACTAGCAATCAAATTTTTGGGCAATCCTCTAATGATGAGCTCAATAGTTCTAAGATTGCGAATCATGTCAATATCTTCATCTAGGGTAGGATGCAAGGGATCAATATGGGGTGCACAAGGGCTGGCAATATACTTGTTCAAATGATATTGATTGAAGATTACAAGCATCTCATTTTTCCACTCATGAAAATACTCTCCCTCAAGAATAGGCACTCTATGTCTAAGACTCCCTAATGTAGACACATCCATCTTCCTCCAATGGTGATTAAACCAAGGCAATGGAGACCAAAGCTCTGATACCACTTGTAGGATCTAGAAGTAGATGTGTCTAGAGGGGGGTGATTAGACACTTAATGCTAGAGTTGCAAGTTTTAAGCTTTTTCGGTTTAAGTGAAATTTAGGCACAATTTCAACACACACAATACATATCAAGCAAGCATGCAAAGAGTATATGAGCAGCGGAATGTAAAGCATGCAACTTGCAAGAATGTAAAGAGAAGGGTTTGGAGAATTCAAACGCAATTGGAGACACGGATGTTTTTCCCGTGGTTCGGATAGGTGGTGCTATCCTACATCCACGGTGATGGAGACTTCAACCCACGAAGGGTAACGGTTGCGCGAGTCCACACAGGGCTCCACCCAAGGGTAACGGTTGCGCGAGTCCACACAGGGCTCCACCCACGAAGGGTCCACGAAGAAGCAACCACCCACAAAGGGTCCACGAAGAAGCAACCTTGTCTATCCCACCATGGCCATCGCCCACACAGGACTTGCCTCACTAGCGGTAGATCTTCACGAAGTAGGCGATCTCCTTGCCCTTACAAACTCCTTGGTTCAACTCCACAATCTTGTCGGAGGCTCCCAAGTGACACCTAGCCAATCTAGGAGACACCACTCTCCAAGAAGTAACAAATGGTGTGTAGGTAATGAACCCCTTGCTCTTGTGCTTAAAATGATAGTCTCCCCAACACTCAACTCTCTCTCATAGGATTTGGATTTGGTTGAAAGAATATTTGAGTGGAAAGCAACTTGGGAAGGCTAGAGATCAAGATTCATATGGTAGGAATGGAATATCTTGGTCTCAACACATGAGTAGGTGGTTCTCTCTCAGAACATATGAGTTGGAATGGTGTGTGTGTTCTGATGGCTCTCTCATTGAATGAGAAGGAGGTGGAGGGGTATATATAGCCTCCACACAAAATCCAACCGTTACACACAGTTTTCCAATCTCGGTGGGACCGAATCAATAAACTCGGTCGGACCGAAACTGTAAACCTAGTGACCGTTAGAGATTTTGGTGGGACCGACTGGATCAACTCGGTGGGACCGATGTGCTAGGGTTAGGGTAAATCCAAAACTCGGTTTGAACGATTACTCAAACTCGATGGGACCGATTTGGGTAATAAGTGAAACTGAGATTTGGCCAAGCAAACTCGGTGGAACCGATTGCATATCTCGGTGGGACCGAGAGTATTGCAATGGGTAACAGAGAGTTTGCAAGCCCATCTCGGTGAGACCGAGATCCCATCGGTGGGACCGAACTGATTAGGGTTTGGCAGTGGCTTATGACAAGTGAAACTCGGTGGCGCCGGATAGGAAGAATCGGTAGGACCGAGTTTGGCTTAGGGTTTAGGTCATATGTGGAAGTGGGAATGTAGCTGAGGATTTTGGAGCATATCATTAAGCACATGAAGCAAGAGGCTCATTAAGCAACACCTCATCCCTCCTTGATAGTATTGGCTTTTCCTAAAGACTCAATGTGATCTTGGATCACTAAAATATAAAATGAAGAGTCTTGAGCTTGAAGCTTTAGCCAATCCTTTGTCCTTAGCATCTTGAAGGAATTCCCACAACCTTTAGTCCATGCCACTCCATTGTTGAACTTATCTGAAACATGCTAGATCGAAATGTTAGTCCAACAAGAGATATGTTGTCATCAATTATCAAAACCACCTAGGGAGCACTTGTGCTTTCAACATACTGGCCAACTGTTCGTCCTCCTTGGCGCAAGTTGCAAAACTCACGCTTCTTCATGGCCATAGCTCCTGCTGAAACATGGGTAGTTCGAAAAGCCTGCTGAAACTGGTCCCAAGTGACAGCGTCGACAGGGAAAGTGGGTGTGAAATTCTCCCACCATGATGCTGTGGGTCCTTCAAGCTGATGTGCGGCAAACTTCACCTTCTCCGCATCTGTGCATCCTACTGTGGTCAACTCTCTAGCTGTCTTGCGGAGCCAATCATCTGCTACTATTGGCTCGGTGCTACTGGGGAACACCAGCGGATTCAGCCTAAGAAAACGGGCTAAGTGATCAACAGGTGGTGGTGGTGGGTTGTTGTTGTTGTTCCCCTGATTCTAGATTAGCAACTGCATCAATGATTTCTGCTGTTGGATCAACTGGGTGAGCTCCGGTGGAAAGGTAAATCCGGGGTCACGTCATGAGATTTAAGAATAGAGGGGGTCTAAAGAGAAAACACTACCCATATGCACATGAGGCAAAAGCAAACAATTCACTTCATTCAAGCAAACAAGGGCATACAATCGATCTAACTATCGCAAAAGTGCTCAGACTACTGTATTTACATGGTGGACTACTACTACTGATGAGGTGGTCTACTAGAAATATTCTTCGGTTGCAGACTCCATGATATCTTCTCCGGCTTCATCAACATAGCCATCATCTCTATCATCTGGATCCGAGTCGGTGTCGTCGATGATGATGTAGTCTTCCAGGCGAATCTCCTTGGGTTCTTCGTCTTCATCTACTGGTATAGGGCCTCCCATAAATATCCCGATCTTCATTGTTAGGTCGGCATTCTTATCCACTAATACTTCAATTTCTTCTTCATAATCTTCACGTGTAGCCTTGAGTTCTTCCTCCAGTTCCTTGATTCTTGTCCTTGCCTTCTTCAGGTCTATCATGTCGGCGCACATCTGGTTCTCCTGTCGTCGAATGTGCTGGTTTAACTCCTGGATAAAAGCTGCAACTGATCTATCCTTCCTGGTGCTGATCATCTCCCAGTGTTCATCTCGGCGCCCACAAATCTGGTAGATAGTATCCTTGAGATCATTGCGGTAGACTTCTCCAATGCGTCCCATGGCGATGTGAGCTGCCATGCTCTTTCCTAGACTCCAAGTTGGTGCATCAAAAGAAAACTCTATGGACTCAGTGACTGGCATGAACGTCCTTCCTGGAACTTGAACTTGAATCATCCAGCACTCTTCTTCAGGTAAAGTGGCGTTGTAGGTTCTGGTGAAGCTTGGTACTCCTATGTGCAGGTATCTAGTGACTTCCTTGAAGTGACGTTCAAAGGGTGTATCGTCATCCGGTTGCGTGAACTTGTTCCTTGCATCCGCCATCCTAAAGAGTAGAAAAGAAGAGAGGTCAAAAGAGAAGAGAGTGAATTGTGATCTAGGTCTTTAGCTTAGTGGTCGTGTCCTACAGTCAGCGTGTGCTCTGATACCATCTCTGTAGCGACCAGACCTCAAACAGTCTGATCTCTGTGCTCAGGTGTCATCCCTGGATCAGTAATGCTGACACCACACAGTACTCGGAGGATTTATAACAGAGTAGCAATCACACACTTATTACATCGAGTGTCTCAATAGAGAACTTATTACAATAAATATGGCTTAAGGCCATCTAATAACTATAACAGCGGAAGGCTTGGAAGATAAGTGAGTCCATCAACTCCAAGGGCATCACTGAGTATACAACCACAACCTAAAACTCCTTAATCGTCATCTAAAAAGTCTGCAACATTAACGTTGCAGCCCAAAACGGGTCAGCACATGGAATATGCTGGCAAAGTAACACATAGAGAGTAATGGAATGAAACAGCTATACTATATGCATATTTGGCTGGTGGAAAGCTCTATGGTTACTGTTTTGCGTAAAGCCAATTTTTCCCTACTGCAAAGGAATAAATTTTATTTAACTATCATGGTAGTTGTTAAACATTGAGAATGGTTGACAGCATCCTCAATCCCAATTAAGCATCATCATTAAACAAAACCCAACAAAATTAATTTTTAGAGTAACATGTTGAGATTCACATGATAATCCAAGTACTAGATACTCAAGCTGTCCATAACCGGGGACACGGCTAACCATGATTAGTTTATACACTCTACAGAGGTTTGCGCACTTTTCCCCACAAGACTGATCGCCTCCGTTTGGTTTCTCACACTACATGGTGTTTGAGAAGACGGATGACCGAGACATAGTCTTTCAGAAGCGCTAGCACCTTACGATGGATAGACCGTTACACCTACTTTCCCCTACATCTTCTAGTCTACCTTTTATGAGTTCGCACGACTTAATCAACTATACTAGAGCCCATAATAGCTTGTGGCTGCACACGGAAGTTTCTAGTATGAAAAATCTCATGATCCCTTTGGGCCTGGGTGGCGGTCCATAAAGAAAAACAGGCAATCCTGGAATACCCAGGTACCTCAATCCACCCAGATGTGTGTTTAAGTTGCCACCTTAGATAAACCATTAATTAACAAACTCACATCTGTCATGGATATCACTCACCCAATCCACGTCTACTAGCATAGCATGGCATAATAGGCAAACGTAGAAGTAACTCCCAAATGTTTGATAATACAACAGGTAATAGGTACTACCTCAACTACTTCCCATCCCAAAATTTATTTAGATCCTAATCATGCAATGTTTGAGGATTGATCTAATGCAATAAAACTGGGTAGTAGGAGGTATGATCAAAGTGTTACTTGCCTTGCTGATGATCCGCGAAACCTAGAGATTCGAAGTAGCAGGCGGCGCACTCCGGGTATTCTATCACAGACAAACAAACAAGCATACAATAAGTATTCATCTAATGCATGGGTAAAACTCAAATAAGAGATCTAACCAGAAGGTTCAACTTAAGAACTCCGGTTTGCAAAAAGAATCAAATCAAACGAAGCAACGAAAGTCAAACGGCAAAAGAAACATGCTTCATTTACTATTCTGGATCTAGGGAAATTTTTACAGTGGCGAAAACTTGTTTAAGTTGGTTAAACGGTTAGAGGGTTTCGAGACGAAACTCCAAGCGCTTGAATCGCCTGATTCTGATAACCGAGCGAAAAGTTATACTAAAACAAAAATCGGATCAGGAATCACGATCAAAAAAATCGCGGATTTAATCCGAGAAAAAGAAAAACGACGAACGTTCGCTAGAACAAACAAACGGACGAACGCTCGCTAAATAAATAAACCCAGAAAACCGATCTATTTAAAAAAACCGAAACTAAAAAATAAAACCGTGACCCCTTTTTTTTCTCTTTTTTTTACCTCGGGAGGCGGGTCGGCGGCGGCTGGCGCGCGGATGGAGGCGAGGCTAGGGTTAGGGTTGGCGGCTGCTCTGGTGGGCAGGGGCGGCTTGGGCGGCGGCTATTTAAAGGTTGCCCCCGGGCGGAGTCCCGCTCGGGTACGGCCCAAAGTTGGTTCGCGTTTTTTTAGTTATTCCGCGCAGAAAAACAAATAAAAGAAATACTAAACGGACTCCAAAAATCCCGAAACAAATTTTCCCGGACTTCTAAAATCAAGCCGCACAAGGTGAACATTTATTTGGGGGCCTAAATGCAATTTTGAAAAATGCACATTTTTCCTAAATTCAAATAAAATACTGAAAAACTCCGAAATAAAATCTTATTTGATTTTATTATTAAATCCTCAATATTTCTTTATTTTGGGAAAGTCATTTTATGCCCTCTCTCATATTTTTGTAATAGAAATAACTGATGATAAAATAATTAAAATCAAATGATCCTATTCTCAAAATTTGAGAAAACTCAAATATGAAAATAACGAAATCCCCAACTCTCTCCGTGGGTCCTTGAGTTGCGTAGAATTTCTAGGATCAAAACCAAAAGCAAATAAATTTTGATATGCAATGATGGTCTAATGTATAACATCCAAATTGAAAATTTGGGATGCTACAACTTTCCTCCCACTTCTTTCGAGAGAAACTCTTTCTCTAGAAAGGATCCATTCTTGGCAACAAAGATCTTGCCTTCGGATCTGAGGTAGAAGGTATACCCAATAGTTTCCTTAGGGTATCCTATGAAGACGCATTTTTCCGACTTGGGTTCGAGCTTTTCAGGTTGAAGTTTCTTGACATAAGCATCGCATCCCCAAACTTTTAGAAACGACAGCTTAGGTTTCTTCCCAAACCATAATTCATACGGTGTCGTCTCAACAGATTTCGACGGAGCCCTATTTAAAGTGAATGCGGCAGTCTCTAAAGCATAACCCCAAAATGATATCGGTAGGTCGGTAAGAGACATCATAGATTGCACCATATCCAATAGAGTGCGATTGCGACGTTCGGACACACCATTACGCCGAGGTGTTCCAGGCGGCGTGAGTTGTGAAACAATTCCACATTTCCTTAAGTGCGTGCCAAATTCGTGACTCAAATATTCTCCCCCATGATCTGATCGTAAGAACTTTATTTTCCTGTCACGTTGATTCTCAACCTCACTCTGAAATTCCTTGAACTTTTCAAAGGTCTCAGACTTGTGTTTCATTAGATATACATACACATATCTACTTAAGTCATCAGTGAGGGTGAGAACATAAAGATAACCACCGCGAGCCTCAACGCTCATTGGACCGCACACATCAGTATGTATGATTTCCAATAAGTTGGTTGCTCGCTCCATTGTTCCGGAGAACGGAGTCTTGGTTATTTTGCCCACGAGGCATGGTTTGCACGTCTCAAATGATTCATAATCAAGAGACTCCAAAAGTCCATCTGCATGGAGTTTCTTCATGCGTTTGACACCAATGTGACCAAGGCGGCAGTGCCACAAGTATGTGGGACTATCATTATCAACCTTACATCATTTGGCATTCACACTACGAATATATGTACCATCACGTTCGAGATTAAATAAGAATAAACCATTGACCAGCGGGGCATGACCATAAAACATATCTCTCATATAAATAGAACAACCATTATTCTCAGATTTAAATGAGTAGCCATCTCGCATTAAGCGAGATCCAGACACAATGTTCATGCTCAAAGCTGGCACTAAATAACAATTATTGAGGTTTAAAACTAATCCCGTAGGTAAATGTAGAGGTAGCGTGCCGACAGCGATCACATCGACCTTGGAACCATTCCCGACGCGCATCGTCACCTCGTCCTTCGCCATTCTCCGCTTATTCTGCAGCTCCTGTTTTGAGTTACAAATATGAGCAACCGCACCGGTATCAAATACCCAGGAGCTACTACGAGCGCTGGTTAGGTACACATCAATAACATGTATATCACATATACCTTTGGTATTGCCGGCCTTCTTATCCGCTAAGTACTTGGGGCAGTTCCGCTTTCGGTGACCGTTTCCCTTGCAATAAAAGCACTCAGTCTTAGGCTTGGGTCCATTCTTTGGCTTCTTCCCGGCATCTTGCTTACCGGGCGTGGCAACTCCCTTGCCGTCCTTCTTGAAGTTCTTTTTACCCTTGCCTTTCTTGAACTTAGTGGTTTTATTCACCATCAACACTTGATGTTCCTTTTTGATCTCCACCTCCGCTGATTTCAGCATTGAATATACCTCAGGAATGGTCTTTTCCATCCCCTGCATATTGAAGTTCATCACAAAGCTCTTGTAGGTAGGTGGAAGCGACTGAAGGATTCTGTCAACGACTGCATCATCCAGGAGATTGACTCCCAGCTGAGACAAGCGGTTGTGCAACCCAGACATTTTGAGTATGTGCTCGCTGACAGAACTATTCTCCTCCATCTTACAACTGTAGAACTTGTCGGAGACTTCATATCTCTCGACTCGGGCATGAGCTTGGAAAACCATTTTCAGCTCTTGGAACATCTCATCTGCTCCGTGTTGCTCAAAACACTTTTGGAGCCCCGGTTCTAAGCTGTAAAGCATGCCGCACTGAACCAGGGAGTAATCATCACTACGCGACTGCCCGGCATTCATAATGTCTTGAGTTGCTGGGAAAACAAGTGCGTCACCTAGCGGTGCTTCAAGGACATATGCTCTCTTGGCAGCTATGAGGATAATCCTTAGGTTACGGACCCAGTCCGTGTAGTTGCTGCCATCGTCTTTCAGCTTAGTTTTCTCAAGGAACGCGTTGAAGTTGAGGGCAACATTAGCGTGGGCCATTTGATCTACAAGACATATTGCAAAGTTTTAGACTATGTTCATGATAATTAAGTTCATCTAATCAAATTATTTAATGAACTCCCACTCAGATTGACATCCCTCTAGTCATCTAAGTGATACATGATCCGAGTCAACTAGGCTGTGTCCGATCATCACGTGAGACGGACTAGTCATCATCGGTGAACATCTTCATGTTGATCGTATCTTCTATACGACTCATGTTCGACCTTTCGGTCTTCTGTGTTCCGAGGCCATGTCTGTACATGCTAGGCTCGTCAAGTCAACCTAAGTGTATTGCGTGTGTAAATCTGGCTTACACCCATTGTATGCGAATGTTAGAATCTATCACACCCGATCATCACGTGGTGCATCGGAACAACAGACCTTAGCAACGGTGCACAGTTAGGGGGAACACTTTCTTGAAATTATTGCGAGGGATCATCTTATTTATGCTACCCTCGTTCTAAGCAAATAAGATGTAAAACATGATAAACATCACATGCAATCAAATAATGACATGATATGGCCCATACCATTTTGCTCCTTTTGATCTCCATCTTTCGGGCGCCATGATCATCATCGTCACCGGCATGACACCATGATCTTCATCACCGTGTCTTCATGAAGTTGTCTCTCCAACTATTACTTCTACTACTATGGCTAACAGTTAGCAATAAAGTAAAGTAATTACAAGGCGTTTTCAGTGACACGCAGGTCATAAATAATTTAGGCAACTCCTATGGCTCCTGCCGGTTGTCATACTCATCGACATGCAAGTCGTGAATCCTATTACAAGAACATGATCAATCTCATACATCACATATATCATTCATCACATTCTTTTGGCCATATCACATCACATAGCATACCCTGCAAAAACAAGTTAGACGTCCTCTAATTGTTGTTGCATGTTTTTACGTGGCTGCTATGGGTTTCTAGCAAGAACATTTCTTACCTACGCAAAAACCACAACGTGATATGCCAATTTCTATTTACCCTTCATAAGGACCCTTTTCATCGAATACGATCCGACTAAAGTGCGAGAGACAAACACCCGCTGGCCACCTTATGCAACTAGTGCATGTCAGTCGGTGGAACCTGTCTCACGTAAGCGTATGTGTAAGGTTGGTCCGGGCCGCTTCATCCCACGATGCCGCCGAATCAAGAGAAGACTAGTAAAGGCAAGTAAATTGACAAAATCAACACCCACAACAACTTGTGTTCTACTCGTGAATAGAAACTACGCATAGACCTGGCTCATGATGCCACTGTTGGGGATCATTGCAGAAATTAAAAATTTTCTATGCATCACCAAGATCAATCTATGGAGAAAATAGCAATGAGAGAGAGAGGGGAGTGCATCTTCATGCCCTTGAAGATCGGGACACAGAAGCATTACAAGAACGCGGATGAGGGAGTCGTACTCATGGCGATTCAGATCGTGGTTGATTCCGAACCAAGCACCGAACAACGGCGCCCCCGCTTTCAACACACATGCAGCCCGGTGACGTGTCCCGCCCCTTGATCCAGCAAGGAGAGAGGGAGAGGTTGGGGAAGACTCTGTCCAGTAGCAGCACGACGGCGTGGTGGTGTTGGAGCAGCGTGGTACTCCGGCATGGCTTCGCCAAGCGTCGCGGGAGGAGGAGGAGGAGGAGGTGTTGGGGAGGGGAGGGCTGCGCCTTGGATGTGGTGCGGCTGCCCTCCCACCTCCCCTCTATTTATAGGGGCAAGGAAGAGGGGGACCGGCCCCCCTCTAGATGGATCTAGAGGGGGGGCAGCCAAGGGGGGCGCCCCCTTTAGGGTTCCCCAGAACCGTAGGCGCATGGGCCCTAGGGGGTTTGGCGCCCAACCCATCTAGGGGCTGGTTCCCCCTCCATATTCAGCCCATAGGGCCCTCCGAGGCAGGTGGACCCTCCCGGTGGACCCCCGGAACCCTTTCAGTGGTCCCGGTACAATATCGATAAACCCCCGAACACTTCCGGCGACCGAATAAGGACTTCCCATATATAAATCTTTGTCTCCGGACCATTTCGGAACTCCTCGTTACGTCCAGGATCTCATCCGGGACTCCAAACAACATTCGGTAACCACATACAAACTTTCCCTATAACCCTAGCATCATCGAACCTTAAGTGTGTAGACCATACGGGTTCGGGAATCATGCAGACATGACCGAGACATCTCTCCAGCCAATAACCAACAGCGGAATCTGGATACCCATGTTGGCTCCCACATGTTCCATGATGATCTCATCGGATGAACCTCGATGTCGAGGATTCAATCAATCCCGTATACAATTCCCTTTATCAATCGGTATGTTACTTGCCCGAGATTCGATTGTCGGTATCCCAATACCTCGTTCAATCTCCTTACCGACAAGTCACTTTACTCGTTCCGTAACACATCATCCCATGACCAACCCCTTAGTCACATTGAGCTCATTACGATGATGTCTTACCGAGTGGGCCCAGAGATACCTCTCTATCATACGGAGTGACAAATCCCAGTCTCGATTCATGCCAGCCCAACAAGTACTTTCGGAGATACCCGTAGTGCACCTTTATAGCCACCCAGTTACGTTGTCACGTTTGGCACACCCAAAGCATTCATATGGTATCCGGGAGTTGCACAATCTCATGGTCTAAGGAAAAGATACTTGACATTAGAAAAGCTTTAGCAGACGAACTACACGATCTTGCGCTATGCTTAGGATTGGGTCTTGTCCATCACATCATTCTCCTAATGACGTGATCCCGTTATCAATGACATCCAATGCCCATGGTCAGGAAACCATAACCATCTATTGATCAACGATCTAGTCAACTAGAGGCTCACTAGGGACATGTTGTGGTCTATGTATTCACACATGTATGACGATTTCCGGATAACACAATTATAGCATGAACAATAGACAATTATCATGAACAAGGAAATATAATAATAACCATTTTATTATTGCCTCTAGGGCATATTTCCAACACTATGAAGACACATTTCTCTGATTTGAGTTCGAGCTGTGGTGTTCTGGGTGGCGTGAGTTGCGAAACTATTCCGCATTATTTCAAATATAGATGAAACTCGTAACTCAAATATTCTCCTCCACGATTAGATCGTAGAAACTTTATTTTCTTGTTACGATGATTTTCCACTTCACTCTGAATTTTTTTGAACTTTTCAAATGTTTCAGACTTATGTTTCATTAAGTAGATATACCCATATCTGCTCAAATCATTTGTGAAGGTGAGAAAATAACGATACCCGCCGCGATCCTCAATATTCATTGGACCACATACATCAGTAGTTATGATTTCCAACAAATCTGTTGCTCGCTCCATAGTTTCGGAGAACGGCTGTAACATCCCAAATTTTCAATTTGGAATGTTATACATTAGACCATCATTGCATATCATAATTTATTTGCTTTTTGTTTTGATCCTAGAAATTCCACGCAACTCAAGGACCCATGGAGAGAGTTGGGGATTTCGTTATTTTCATGTTTGAGTTTTCTCAAATTTTGCGAATAGGATCATTTGATTTTAATTATTTTATCATCAATTATTTCTATTACAAAAATATGAGAGAGGGAATAAAATGACTTTCCCAAAATAAAGAAATATTGAGGATTTAATAATAAAATCAAATAAGATTTTATTTCGGAGTTTTTCGGTATTTTATTTGAATTTAGGAAATATGTGCGTTTTTCAAAATTGCATTTAGGCCCCAAATAAATGTTCATCTTGTGCGGCTTGATTTTAGAAGCCTGGGAAAATTTATTTCAGGTTTTGTTGAGTCCTTTTAATATTTCTTTTATTTGTTTTTCTGCACGGAAAAAAAAGAAAAAAAGAGGTCGTGGTTTTAATTTTTTTTAGTTTCGTTTTTTTAAATAAATAGGTTTTTTCGTTTTATTTATTTAGCGAGCGTTCGTCCGTTCGTTCGTTCTAGCGAACGTTCGTCATTATTAAATCCGCGATTTTTCTGATCGCGATTCCTGATCCGATTTTCGTTTTAGTATAACTTTTCGCTCGTTTATCGGAATCAGGCGATTCAAGCGCCTGGAGTTTCATCTCGAAACCCTCTATCCGTTTAACCAACTTAAACAAGTTTTTGCCATTGTAAAAATTTCCCTAGATCCAGAATAGTAAATGAAGCTTGTTTCTTTTGCCGTTTGACTTTCGTTGCTTCGTTTGATTTGATTCTTTTTGCAAACCGGAGTTCTTAAGTTGAACCTTCTGGTTAGATCTCTTATTTGAGTTTTACCCGCGCATTAGATGAATACTTATTGTATGCTTGTTTGTTTGTCTGCGATAGAATACCCAGAGTGTGCCGCCTGCTACTTTGAATCTCTAGGTTTCACGGATCATCAGCAAGGCAAGTAACACTTTGATCATACCTCCTACTACCCAGTTTTATTGCATTAGATCAATCCTCAAACATTGCATGATTAGGATCTAATTAAATTGTGGGATGGGAAGTAGTTGAGGTAGTACCTATTACCTGTTGTATTATCAAACCTTTGGGAGTTACTTCTACGTTTGCCTATTATGCCATGCTATGCTAGTAGACGTGGATTGGGTGAGTGATATCCATGACAGATGTGAGTTTGTTAATTAATGGTTTATCTAAGGTGGCAACTTAAACACACATCTGGGTGGATTGAGGTACCTGGGTATTCCAGGATTGCCTGTTTTTCTTTATGGACCGCCACCCAGGCCCAAAGGGATCATGAGATTTTTTATGCTAGAAACTTCCGTGTGCAGCCACAAGCTATTATGGGCTCTAGCATAGTTGATTAAGTCGTGCGAACTCTTACAGGGTAGACTAGCAGATGTACGGGGAAGTAGGTGTAACGGTCTATCCATCGTAAGGTGCTAGCGCTTCTGAAAGACTATGTCTCGGTCATCCGTCTTCTCAAACATCATGTAGTGCGAGAAACCAAACAGAGGCGATCGAGTCTTGTGGGGAAAAGTGCGCAAACCTCTGCAGAGTGTATAAACTAATCATGGTTAGCTGTGTCCCCGGTTATGGACAGCTTGAGTATCTTGTACTTGGATTATCATGTGAATCTCAACATGTTACTCTAAAAATTAATTTTGTTGGGTTTTGTTTAATGATGATGCTTAATTGGGATTGAGGATGCTGTCAACCATTCTCAATGTTTAACAACTACCATGATAGTTAAGTAAATTTATTCCTTTGCAGTAGGGAAAAATTGGCTTTACGCAAAACTGTAACCATAGAGCTTTCCACCAGCCAAATATGCATATAGTATAGCTGTTTCATTCCATTACTCTCTATGTGTTACCTTGCCAGCATATTCCATGTGTTGACCCGTTTCGGGCTGCAACGTTAATGTTGCGGACTTTTCAGATGACGATTAAGGAGTTTGTAGGTCGTGGTTCTATACTCAGTGATGCCCTTGGAGTTGATGGACTCACTTATCTTCCAAGCCTTCCGCTGTTATAGTTATTAGATGGCCTTAAGCCATATTTATTGTAATAAGTTCTCTATTGAGACACTCGATGTAATAAGTGTGTGATTGCTACTCTGTTATAAATCCTCCGAGTACTGTGTGGTGTCAGCATTACTGATCCAGGGATGACACCTGAGCACAGAGATCAGACTGTTTGAGGTCTGGTCGCTACAACGGCGTTTTAGTCATCTTGCCCATAAGGCATGGTTCGCAAGTACCAAGTGATTCATAATCAAGTGATTCCAAAAGTCCATCAGTATGGAGTTTCTTCATGCGCTTTATACAAATATGACCCAAACGGCATTGCCACAAATAAGTTGCACTACCATTATTAACTATGCATCTTTTGGCTTCAACATTATGAATATGTGTATCACTACTATCGAGATTCAACAAAAATAGACCACTCTTGAAGGGTGCATGACCATAAAAGATATTACTCATATAAATAGAACAACCATTATTCTCAGATTTAAATGAATAACCGTCTCGCATCAAACAAGATCCAGATATAATGTTCATGCTTAACGCTGGCACCAAATAACAATTATTTAGGTCTAAAACTAATCCTGAAGGTAGATGTAGAGGTAGCATGCCGATGGCGATCACATCGACTTTGGAACCATTTCCCACGCGCATCGTCACCTCGTCCTTATCCAGTCTTTGCTTAATCCGTAGTCCATGTTTCGAGTTCCAAATATTAGCAACAGAACCAATATCAAATACCCAGGTGCTACTGCGAGCTCTGGTAAGGTACACATCAATAACATGAATATCACATATACCTTTGTTCACCTTTCCATCCTTCTTATCCGCCAAATATTTGGGGCAGTTCCGCTTCCAGTGACCAGTCTGTTTGCAATAGAAGCACTTAGTCTCAGGCTTAGGTCCAGACTTAGGTTTCTTCTCCTGAGGAGCAACTTGTTTGCTGTTCTTCTTGAAGTTCCCCTTCTTTTTCCCTTTACCCTTCTTCTTGAAACTGGTGGTCTTGTTGACCATCAACACTTGATGCTCCTTCTTGATTTCTACCTCCGCTGCCTTTAGCATTGCGAAGAGCTCGGGAATTGTCTTATTCATCCCTTGCATATTATAGTTCATCACGAAGCTTTTGTAGCTTGGTGGCAGTGATTGAAGAACTCTGTCAATGACACTATCAATAGGAAGATTAACTCCCAGTTGAGTCAAGTGATTATGATACCCAGACATTTTGAGTATATGTTCACTGACAGAACTATTCTCCTCCATCTTGCAGCTATAGAACTTATTTGAGACTTCATATCTCTCAATCCAGGCATTTGCTTGAAATATTAACTTCAAATCCTGGAACATCTCATATGCTCCATGACGTTCAAAACGTCGTTGAAGTCCCGGTTCTAAGCCGTAAAGCATGGCACACTGAACTACCAAGTAGTCATCAACTTTACTCTGCCAGACGTTCTTAACGTTATCAGCAGCATCCGCAGCAGGCCTGGCACCCAGCGGTGCTTCTAGGACGTAATTCTTCTATGCAACAATGAGGATAATCCTCAAGTTGCGGACCCAATCCGTGTAATTGCTACCATCATCTTTCAACTTTTCTTTCTCAAGGAACGCATTAAAATTCAACGGAACAACAGCACATGCCATCTATCTACAATCAACATAGACAAGAAAAATACTATCAGGTACTAAGTTGATGATAAATTTAAGTTCAATTAATCATATTACTTAAGAACTCCCACTTAGATAGACATCCCTCTGATCATCTAAGTGATCACGTGATCCAAATCAACTAAACCATGTCCGATCATCACGTGAGATGGAGTAGTTTTCAATGGTGAACATCACTATGTTGATCATATCTACTATACGATTCACGCTCGACCTTTTGGTCTCAGTGTTCCGAGGCCATATCTACATATGCTAGGCTCGTCAAGTTTGACCTGAGTATTTTGCGTGTGCAAAACTGGCTTGCATCCGTTGTAGATGAACGTAGAGCTTATCACACCCGATCATCACGTGGTGTCTCGGCACGATGAACTTTGGCAACGGTGCATACTCAGGGAGAACACTTTTACCTTGAAATTTAGTGAGAGATCATCTTATAATGCTACCATCAAACAGAGCAGAATAAGATGCATAAGGGATAAACATCACATGCAATCAATATAAGTGATATGATATGGCCATCATCATCTTGTGCTTGTGATCTCCATCTCCGAAGCACCGTCATGATCACCATCATCACCGGCGCTACACCTTGATCTCCATCGTAGCATCGTTGTCGTCTCGCCAACTATTGCTTCTACGACTATCGTACCGCTTAGTGATAAAGTAAAGCAATTACAGGGCGATTGCATTGCATACAATAAAGCGACAACCATATGGCTCCTGCCAGTTGCCGAGAACTCCGTTACAAAACATGATCATCTCATACAATAAATATAGCATCATGTCTTGACCATATCACATCACAACATGCCCTGCAAAAACAAGTTAGACATCCTCTACTTTGTTGTTGCAAGTTTTACGTGGCTGCTACGGGCTGAGAAAGAACCGTCCGTACCTACGCATCAAAACCACAATGATAGTTCGTCAAGTTAGTGCTGTTTTAACCTTCTCAAGGAGTGGGCGTAGCCACACTCGGTTCAACTAAAGTTGGAGAAACTGACACCCGCCAGCCACCTATGTGCAAAGAACGTCGGTAGAACTAGTCTCGCGTAAGCGTATGCGTAATGTCGGTCCGGGCCGCTTCATCCAACAATACCGCTGAACCAAAGTATGACATGCTGGTAAGCAGTATGACTTGTATCGTCCACAACTCACTTGTGTTCTACTCGTGCATATAACATCTATGCATAAAACCAGGCTCGGATGCCACTGTTGGGCAACGTAGTAATTTCAAAAAAATTCCTACGCACACACAGGATCATGGTGATGCATAACAACGAGAGGGGAGAGTGTCGTCCATGTACCCTCGTAGACCATTAAGCAGAAGCGTTATGACAAAGCGGTTGATGTAGTCGTACATCTTCACGGTCGACCGATCCTCAGTACCAAACGTACGACACCTCCACATCCAGCACAGGTTCAGCTCGGTGACGTCCCACGAACTCACGATCCAGTAGAACTCGGGGAAGAGTTTCGTCAGCACGAAGGCATGGTGACGATGTTGATGAAGCTACCGTGGCAGGGCTTCGCCTAAGCACCGCTATAGCATGACCGAGGTGGATTATGGTGGAGGGGGGCACCGCACACGGCTGGGAGAGATCTTTGTGATCAACTTGTGTGTCTATAGGCGCCCCTGCCCTTGTATATATAGGAGCAAGGGGAAGGCTGGCCGGCCCTTGTTGGTGCGCCAGGAGGAGGAATCCTCCTCCTAGTAGGAGTAGGATTCCCCTCTTTCCTACTCCTACTAGGAGGGGGAAAGGAAAGGAGAGAAAGAGAAGGAAAGGGGGGCGCCCCCCCTCTCCTAGTCCAATTCGGACCAGAGGGGAGGGGGCACGCTGCTTGCCCTAGGACGGCCCCTCTCTCTTCCCCTTATGGCCCAACAAGGCCCATTAGCCTCCGGGGGGTTCCGGTAACCCCTCCGATACTCCGCTAAAATCCCGATTTTATCCGGAACTCTTCCGATGTCCAAATGTAGGCTTCCAATATATCAATCTTCATGTCTCGACCATTTCGAGACTCCTCGTCATGTCTGTGATCATATCTGGGACTCCGAACTACCTTCGGTACATCAAAACATATAAACTCATAAAACCGATCGTCACAGAACTTTAAGCGTGCGGACCCTACGAGTTCAAGAACTATGTAGACATGACCGAGACATGTCTCCGGTCAATAACCAATAGCGGAACTTGGATGCTCATATTGGTTCCTACATATTCCACGAAGATCTTTATCGGTCAAACCGCATAACACTATACATTGTTCTCTTTGTCATCGGTATGTTACTTGCTCGAGATTTGATCGTCGGTATCCCAATACCTAGTTCAATCTCGTTACCGGCAAGTCTCTTTAATCGTTTCACAATGCACTATCCTGCAACTAACTCATTAGTTGCATTGCTTGCAAGGCTTATAGTGATGTGCATTACCGAGAGGGCCGAGAGATACCTCTCTGAAAATCGGAGTGACAAATCCTAATCTTGATCTATGCCAACTCAACAAGTACCATCGGAGACACCTGTAGAGAACCTTTATAATCACCCAGTTACGTTGTGACGTTTGGTAGCACACAAAGTGTTCCTCCGGTATTCGGGAGTTGCATAATCTCATAGTAATAAGAACATGTATAAGTCATGAAGAAAGCAATAGCAGTAAACAAAAATGATCAAGTGCTAAGCTAACAGAATGGGCAAGTCAATCACATCATTCTCCTAATGATGTGATCCCGTTGATCAAATAACAACTCATGTCTATGGTTTGGAAACTTAACCATCTTTGATCAATGAGCTAGTCAAGTAGAGGCATACTAGTCACACTATGTTTGTCTATGTATTCACACATGTATTATGTTTCTGGTTAATACAATTCTAGCATGAATAATAAACATTTATCATGAAATAAGGAAATAAATAATAACTTTATTATTTCCTCTAGGGCATATTTCCTTCAGGAAGTAACGGTAACAGTGGCAAAAAGTAACAGTAGTAATTTCGTAGCAGTTGTAACAGTAGCAGCGGAAATGTAACGACGCAAAGATCAATATGTGAAAAGCTCGTCGGCAATGGATCAATGATGGATCATTATGTTGGATGGCATTCATCATGCAACGGTTATAACATAGGGTGACACAGAACTAGCTCCAATTCATCAATATAATGTAGGCATGTATTCCGAATATAATCATATGTGCTTATGGAAAAGAACTTGCATGACATATTTTGTCCTACCCTCCCGTGGCAGCGGGGTCCTATTGGAAACCAAGGGATATTAAGGCCTCCTTTTAATAGAGCATCAGACCACAGCATTAGCACTTAGTGAATACATGAACTCCTCAAACTACGGTCATCACCAGGAGTGGTCTCGACTATTGTCACTCAGGGGTTGCCGGATCATAACACGTAGTAGGTGACTATAACTTGCAATATCGGATGAAGAACAGAAATATATTCATGAAAACATAATAGGTTCAGATCTGAAATCATGGCACTCGGGCCCTAGTGACAAGCATTAAGCATAGCAAAGTCATAGCAACATCAATCTTAGAAAATAGTGGATACTAGGTGATGTCTACTACACAACCTTCTTCTCGTAGACGTTGTTGGGCCACCAAGTGCAGAGGTTTGTAGGACAATAGCAAATTTCCCTCAAGTGGATGGCCTAAGGTTTATCAATCCGTGGGAGGCGTAGGATGAAAATGGTCTCTCTCAAACAACCCTGCAACCAAATAACAAAGAGTCTCTTGTGTCCCTAACACACCCAATACAATGGTAAATTGTATAGGTGCACTAGTTTGGCGAAGAGATGGTGATACAAGTGCAATATGGATGGTAGATATAGGTTTTTGTAAATCTGAAAATATAAAAACAGCAAGGTAGCAAGTGGTAAAAGTGAGCGTAAACGGTATTGCAATGCTAGGAAACAAGGCCTAGGGTTCATACTTTCACTAGTGCAAGTTCTCTCAACAATAATAACATAATGGATCATATAACTATCCCTCAACATGCAACAAAGAGTCACTCCAAAGTCACTAAAAGCGAGAACAAACAAAGAGATTATGGTAGGGTACGAAACCACCTCAAAGTTATCCTTTCTGATCGATCTATCATAGAGTTCGTACTAGAATAACACCTTAAGACACAAATCAACCAAAACCCTAATGTCACCTAGATACTCCAATGTCACCTCAAGTATCCGTGGGTATGATTATACGATATGCATCACACAATCTCAGATTCATCTATTCAACCAACACAAAGAACTTCAAAGAGTGCCCCAAAGTTTCTACCGAAGAGTCAAGACGAAAACGTGTGCCAACCCTGATGCATAAGTTCACGAGGCCATGGAACTCGCAAGTTGATCACCAAAACATACATCAAGTGGATCACATGATATCCCATTGTCACCACAGATAAGCACATGCAAGACATACATCAAGTGTTCTCAAATCCTTAAAGACTCAATCCGATAAAATAACTTCAAAGGGAAAACTCAATTCATCACAAGAGAGTAGAGGGGGAGAAACACCATAAGATCCAACTATAATAGCAAAGCTCGCGATACATCAAGATCATTCTGAATCGAGAACACGAAAGAGAGAGAGATCAAACACATAGCTACTGGTACATAACCTCATCCCCGAGGGAGAACTACTCCATCCTCGTCATGGAGAGCACCGGGATGATGAAGATGGCCACCGGAGAAGGATTGCCCCCTCCGGCAGGGTGCCGAAACGGGTCTAGATTGGCTTTCGGTGGCTACGGAGGCTTCTGGCGGCGGAACTCCCGATCTAGGTTATTTTTTGGAGGTTTATGTATTTATAGGAGTTTTTGGCATAGGTCTCACGTCAAGAAGGTGCCCGAGTCGTCCACAAGGTAGGCCCACGCGCCCGGGGGGGGGTGGGCTCGCCCCCACCCTAGTGGATGGCCCGGGACTCTTCTGGCCCAACTCTTTTACTCCAGGGTCTTCTTTTGATCCATAAAAAATGGTAAAAAATTGGCATGTCAATTGGACTTCGTTTGATATTCCTTTTCTGTAGAACTCAAAAACATGGAAAAAAACAGAAACTGGCACTGGGCTCTAGGTTAATAGGTTAGTCCCAAAAATCATATAAAATAGCATATAAATGCATATAAAACATCCAAGGTTGATAATATAATAGCATGGAACAATCAAAAATTATAGATACATTGGAGACGTATCAAGCATCCCCAAGCTTAATTCCTGCTCGTCCTCTAGTAGGTAAATGATAAAAATAGAATTTTTGATGTGGAATGCTACCTAACATATTTATCCATGTAATTCTCTTTATTCTGGCAAGAATATTCAGATCCATAAGATTCAAGACAAAAGTTTAATAATGACATAAAAATAATAATACTTCAAGCATACTAACTAAGAAATTATGTCTTCTCAAAATAACATGGCCAAAGAAAGTTCATCCCTACAAAATCATATAGTTTGTTCATGCTCCATTTTTGTCTCACAAGAATGTTGTCATCATGCAGAACCCCGATGATAAGCCAAGAAATTGTTTCATACTTTAGTAATCTCAAACTTTTTTCAACTTTCACGTAATACATGAGCGTGAGCCATGGACATAGCACTATGGGTGGAATAGAACATAATGATGGGGGCTGTGTGGAGAAGACCAAAAAGGAGAAAGTCTCACATTGACGCGGCTAATCAATGGGCTATGGAGATGCCCATTAATTAATGTCAATGCGAGGAGTAGGGATTGCCATGCAACGGATGCACTAGAGCTATAAATGTATGAAAGCTCAACAAAAATAAACTAAGTGGGTGTGCATACAACTTGCTTGCTCACGAAGACCTAGGGCATTTGAGGAAGCCCATTGTTGGAATATACAAGCCAAGTTCTATAATGAAAAATTCCCACTAGTATATGAAAGTGATAAAACAAGAGACTCTCTATCATGAAGATCATGGTGCTACTTCGAAGCACAAGTGTGGAAAAAAGGATAGTAGCATTGCCCCTTTTATTTTATTTTTTATTTGGCCTTTCTCTTTTTTTATTTGGGACAATGCTCTATTAATGATGATTATCACACTTCTATTTATTTACAACTCAATGATTACAACTCGATACTAGAACAAAATATGACTCTATATGAATGCCTCCGGCGGTGTACCGGGATGGGCAATGAATCAAGAGTGACATGTATGATAAATTATGCATGGTGGCTTTGCCACAAATACGATGTCAACTACATGATCATGCAAGGCAATATGACAATGATGATGTGTGTCATGATGAACGGAACGGTGGAAAGTTGCATGGCAATATATCTCGGAATGGCTATGGAAATGCCATAATAGGTAGGTATGGTGGCTGTTTTGAGAAATATGTAACGAGGTTTATGTGTGATAGAGCGTATCGTATCACGAGGTTTGGATGCACCGGCGAAGTTTGCACCAACTCTCAAGGTGAGAAAGGGCAATGCACGGTACCGAAGAGGCTAGCAATGATGGAAAGGTGAGAGTGCGTATAATCCATGGATTCAACATTAGTCATAAAGAACTCACATACTTATTGCAAAAATCTACAAGTCATCGGAAACCAAGCACTACACGCATGCTCCTAGGGGGATAGATTGGTAGGAAAAGACCATCGGTCATCCCCGACCGCCACTCATAAGGAAGGCAATCAAAGAAACACCTCATGCTTCAAATTTGTCACACAACGTTTACCATACGTGTATGCTACGTGACTTTCAAACCTCAACACAAGTATTTCTAAAATTCACAATTACTCAACTAGCACAACTCTAATATCACCATCTCTATATCTCAAAACAATTATCAAGTATCAAACTTCTCATAGTATTCAATGCACTTTATATGAAAGTTTTTATTATACCCATCTTGGATGCCCATCATATTAGGACTAAATTCATAACCAAAGCAAACTACCATGCTGTTCTAAAAGACTTCAAAATAATATAAGTGAAGCATGAGAGTTCATCTATTTCTTCAAAATAAAACCACCGTCGTGCTCTAAAAAGATATAAGTGCAGCACTAGAGCAAATGACAAACTACTTGAAAAGATATAAGTGAAGATCAATGATTAGTCGAATAATTATGAAACTATGTGAAGACTCTCTAACATTTAAGAATGTCAGATCTTGGTATTTTATTCAAACAGCAAGCAAAACAAAAGAAAATAAAATGACGCTCCAAGCAAAACTCATATCATGTGGTGAATAAAAATATAGCTCCAAGTAAAGTTACCGATGAACGAAGACGAAAGAGGGGATGCCATCCGGGGCATCCCCAAGCTTAGGCTCTTGGTTGTCCTTGAATATTACTTTGGGGTGCCTTGGGAATCCACAAGCTTTGGCTCTTGCCACTCCTTATTCCATAGTCCATCGAATCTTTACCCAAAACTTGAAAACTTCACAACACAAAACTCAACAGAAAACTCGTAAGCTCTGTTAGTATAAGAAAATAAATCACCAATTTTGGTACTGTTGTGAACACATTCTAAATTCATATTGGTGTAATATCTACTGTATTCCAACTTCTCTATGGTTCATACCCTCTGATACTACTCATTGATTCATCAAAATAAGCAAACAACACAATGAAAACAGAATCTGTCAAAAACAGAATAGTCTGTAGTAATCTGTATCATTCGAATACTTCTGTCACTCCAAAAATTCTGAAATAAATTGGTTGACCTGAGGAATTTGTCTATTAATCATATGAAAAATGAATCAACCTAATCGCACTCTCCATTAAAAAATGGCAGCAAAACTCGTGAGCGCTAAAGTTTCTGTTTTTTACAGTCAAATCGCAAAGATTTCACCCAAGTCTTCCCAAAGGTTCTACTTGGCACAAACACTAATTAAAACATAAAACCACATCTAAACAGAGGCTAGATGAATTATTTATTACTAAACAGGAGCAAAAAGCAAAGAACAAAAATAAAATTGGGTTGCCTCCCAACAAGCGCTATCGTTAAACGCCCCTAGCTAGGCATGATGATTTCAATGATGCTCACATAAAGGATAAGAATTGAAACATAAAGAGAGCATCATGAAGAATATGACTAGCACATTTAAGTCTAACCCACTTCCTATGCATAGGGATTTTGTGAGCAAACAACTTGTGGGAACAAGAATCAACTTGCATAGGAAGGTAAAACAAGCAAATCTTCAAGATTTTCAACACATAGAGAGGAAACTTGATATTATTGCAACTCCTACAAGAATATATTCCTCCCTCATAATAATTTTCAGTAGCATCATGAATGAATTCAACAATATAACTATCACATAAAGCATTCTTTTCATGATCTAAAAGCATGCAAAGTTGACACTCTTCCAAAATAGTGGGATTAACATTAACTAAAGTCACGACCTCTCCAAACCCACTTTCATAATTATCACAATAAGATTCAACACCCTCCAAAATAGTGGGATCATTAATTCCTAAAGTTGACACTCTTCCAAACCCACTTTCATCAATATAATCATCATAAATAGGAGGCATGCTATCATCAAAATAAATTTGCTCATCAAAACTTGGGGGATAAAAAAATCATCTTCATCAAACATAGCATCCCCAAGATTGTGGCTTTGCATATCATTAGAATCATGGATATTCAAAGAATTCATACTAACAACATTGCAATCATGCTCATCATCCAAAGATTTAGTGCCAAACATTCTGATGCATTCTTCTTCTAACACTTTGGCACAATTATCGGAATCCTTATTTTCATGAAAAACATTAAAAAGATGAAGCATATGAGGTATTCTCAATTCCATTTTTAGTTTTCTTTTATAAACTAAACTAGTGATAAAACAAGAAACAAAAATATTCGATGACAAGATCTAAAGATACACCTTCAAGCGCTAACCTCCCCGGCAACGGCGCCAGAAAAGAGCTTGATGTCTACTACACAACCTTCTTCCTGTAGACATTGTTGGGCCTCCAAGTGCAGAGGTTTGTAGGACAGTAGCAAATTTCCCTCAAGTGGATGACCTAAGGTTTATCAATCCATGGGAGGCGTAGGATGAAGATGGTCTCTCTCAAACAACCCTGCAACCAAATAAAAAAGAGTCTCTTGTGTCCCCAACACACCCAATACAATGGTAAATTGTATAGGTGCACTAGTTCGGCGAAGAGATGGTGATACACGTGCAATATGGATGGTAGATATAGGTTTTTGTAATCTGAAAATATAAAAACAGCAAGGTAGCAAGTGGTAAAAGTGAGCTTAAACGGTATTGCAATGCTAGGAAACAAGGCCTAGGGTTCATAATATCACTAGTGCAAGTCCTCTCAACAATAATAACATAATTGGATCATATAACTATCCCTCAACATGCAACAAAGAGTCACTCCAAAGTCACTAAAAGCAGAGAACAAACAAAGAGATTATGGTAGGGTAGAAACCACCTCAAAGTTATCCTTTCTGATCGATCTATCATAGAGTTCGTACTAGAATAACACCTTAAGACACAAATCAACCAAAACCCTAATGTCACCTAGATACTCCAATGTCACCTCAAGTATCCGTGGGTATGATTATACGATATGCATCACACAATCTCAGATTCATCTATTCAACCAACACAAAGAACTTCAAAGAGTGCCCCAAAGTTTCTAATTGGAGAGTCAAGACGAAAACGTGTGCCAACCCCTATGCATAAGTTCATGAGGTCACAGAACTCGCAAGTTGATCACCAAAACATACATCAAGTGGATCACGTGATATCCCATTGTCACCATAGATAAGCACATGCAAGACATACATCAAGTGTTCTCAAATCCTTAAAGACTCAATCCGATAAGATAACTTCAAAGGGAAAACTCAATTCATCACAAGAGAATAGAGGGGTGGGGGGACATCATAAGATCCAACTATAATAGCAAAGCTGCGATACATCAAGATCATTCTGAATCGAGAACACGAGAGAGCGAGAGAGATCAAACACATAGGTACTGGTACATACCCTCAGCCTCGAGGGTGAACTAATCCCTCCTCATTATGGAGAGCGCCGGGATGATGAAGATGGCCACCGGAGAGGGATTCCCCCCTCCGACAGGGTGCCAGAACGGGTCTAGATGGGTTTTCGGTGGCTATAGAGGCTTGTGGCGGCGGAACTCCCGATCTAGGTTATTTTCTAGAGGTTTCTATATTTATAGGAATTTTTGGCGTAGGTCTCACGGTAAGAAGGTGCCCGAGTCGTCCACGAGGTAGGCCCGCGCGCCCGGGGGGGGGGGGAGGTGGGCGCACTCCCACCCTCGTGGACGGCACGGGACTCTTCTGGCCCAACTCTTTTACTCCAGGGTCTTCTTTTGGTCCATAAAAAATCGTCAAAAATTGGCACCTAAATTGGATTCGGTTTGATATTCCTTTTCTGTAAAACTCAAAAACAAGGAAAAACAAAAACTTGCGCTGGGCTCTAGGTTAATAGGTTAGTCCCAAAAATCATATAAAATAGCATATAAATGCATATAAAACATCCAAGGTTGATAATATAATAGCATGGAACAATCAAAAATTATAGATACGTTGGAGACATATCATAGGGATCAAACCCTAACAAAACTAACTCGATTACTTGGTAAATCTCATCCAACCCATCACGGTCCAGCAAGCCTTTGATGGAATTACTCACGCACGACGGTGAACATCATGAAACTGGTGATGGAGGATGGTTGATGATGACGATGGCGACGGATTCCCCTCTCCGGAGCCCAAAACAGACTCTAGATTGCCCCCGAGGAAGAACAGGGCTTGGCGGCGGCTGCATATCATAAAACGCAATGAATCCTTCTCTCCGATTTTTTCTCCTCGAACGTGAATATATGGAGTTGGTGTTGAGGTCGGTGGAGGTCCAGGGGGCCCACAAGGTCGGAGGGCGCGCCCCCACCCTTGTGGCTAGGGTGTGGGCCCCATACTGCTGATTCTTTTGACAATATTTTTTATTAATTCCAAAACTTATCTTCGTGAAGTTTCAGGTCATTCTGAGAACTTTTTATTCTGCACAAAAATAACACCATGGCAATTATGCTGAAAACAACGTCTGTCCTGGTTAGTTCCATTCAAATCATGCAATTTAGAGTACAAAACAAGGGAAAAAGAGTTTGGAAAAGTAGATACGACGGAGACGTGTCAACTCCCCCAAGCTTAAACCTTTGCTTGTCCTCAAGCAATTCAGTTGATAAACTAAAAGTGATGAAGAAAAACTTTTACGAACTCTGTTTGATCTTGTTGTTGCAAATATGTAAAGCCAGCATTCAAGTTTTCAGCATAGATCATGAACTAACCATATTCACAATAACTTTTAGGTATCACATTTACTCATATCAATGGCATAATCAACTAGCAATAAATAACAATAAATCCCGGATGACAACACTTTCTCAAAACAATCATGATATGATATAACAAGATGGTATCTCGCCAGCCCTTTCTAAGACCGCAAAACAGAAATGCAAAGCACCCCTGAAGATCAAGGACTGACTAGACATTGCAATTCATGGTAAAAGAGATGCAGTCACGGTCATACCCAATATAAATTAATAACAATGCGTACAAATGATAGTGGTGCTCTCTAACTGGTGCTTTTTATAAGAGGATGATGAGTCAGCAATAAAAGTAAATAGATAGGCCCTTCGCAGAGGGAAGTAGGGATTTGCAGATGTACCAGAGCTCGAGTTTTGAAATAGAGATAAATAATATTTTGAGCGGTATGCTTTCATTGTCAACATAACAACTAAGAGATCTCGGTATCTTCCATGCTACATACATTATAGGCGGTTCCCAAACAGAATAGTAAAGTTTATACTCCCCCACCACCAACAAGCACACTCCACGACTGGTCCGAAACAACGGGTACCGTCCAACTAACAACAGTCCTGGGGGAGTTTTGTTTGCATTTATTTTTATTTGATTTGAGCATGTGACTGGGCATCCCGATTACCAGCCATTTTCTCGTGAATGATGAGTGGAGTACACTCATTGTGAGAATAACCCACCTAGCATGGAAGATATGGACAACCCTAGTTGGTACATGAGCGATTCGAGCATACAAAAAAGATTATCATTTGAAGGTTTAGAGTTTGGCACATGCAAATTTACTTGGAACGGCAGGTAAATACCGCATATAGGAAGGTATGGTGGACTCATATGGAACAACTTTGGGGTTTATGGAAGTGGATGCACAAGCAGTATTCCCGCTTAGTACAAGTGAAGGCTAGAAAAAGACTGGGAAGCGACCAACTAGAGAGTGACAACATTCATAAACATGCATTGAGATTAACCAACATTGAATACAAGCATGAGTAGGATATAAATAACCATGAGCGTAAATATCATGGAGGCTATGTTGATTTTTATTCAACTACATGCATGAACATGTGCCAAGTCAAGCCACTCGAATCATTCAAAGGAGGATACCATCCTATCATACTACATCACAACCATTTTAATAGCATGTTGGCACGCAAGGTAAACCATTATAAACTACTAGCTAATTAAGCATGGCATGAGTAACTATAATTTCTAATTGTCATTGCAAACATGTTTCATTCATAATAGGCTAAATCAGGAATGATGCACTAATCATATTTACAAAAACAAGATAGGTCGAGTTCATACCAGCTTTCCTCATCTCAATCATTTCGTCATATATCGTCATTATTGCCTTTCACTTGCACGACCGAACAATGTGAATAATAATAATAGTGCACGTGCATTGGACCAAGCTAGAATCTGCAAACATTTATTCAAAGGATAAGACAATGTAATACGGGCTCTTAGTTAGATCAACAATAATGCATAAGAACATTTTGATCGTGGTCTTCTCCTCTCGATCCCAAAGAAAAGAAAGGAATTTCAAAGAAACACACTAAAATATTTTTGGAGTTTTTGTTTTTTTAAGAAAGAGAAACAAGAACGAGAAAAACTATTTACACGAGAAAGCTCCCAACAAACAAAAGAAGAATGAGAAATCCTTCTGGGTTTTCTTTTTAATACTACAACTAAGCATGCATAGAAAGTAAACTAACTACAACTAATTTGTTTGGTTTTTCTTAAGGTTTAACAAACACATAATAATAAAGTGGGAAAAGAAATAAACTAACATGGATAATACAATGAAAAAGTATGAGCACCGACAACTAGAATGAGTGTGAACATGAATGTAAACTCGGTGAGAAATACGTACTCCCCCAAGCTTAGGCTCTTGGCCTAAGTTGGTCTAAGGCCACTGGCCTGGTGGATATCCGAAGTTGTAGTTGGGGTTGTACTAAGACACATTAGCTACCGCCTGAAGGGCTGCAGCATGGAGACGAGCAGCCTCCGCTGTTTTCTCATACTCGTTTGCCTCCTCTCTAGTTATAAAATATCGTCCATTCGCCTGAAAGTTAAAGAAGGCACGAGCGGGAAGAGTAATATGGACGGCGTGCCGTCTATCAAAGACTAGTCGGTACTCATTCCTCTTAAGAAATTGGTAGCGTACCATGCCTCATCATCTAGAAAAGTAGGTGGCAACTCAATATCATATTCCCTTATCGGCACATCCAAATATTTAGTTAAATGAGTTGCATAAATCCCGCCAAATAAATATCCACCTTTAGCATTAAGATGTAACCTCCTAGCAATAATGGCCCCTAAATTATATCATTTATCATCCAACACTGCACACTTGAGGACACTAAGATCCGATGCACAAAGGTGGCAATGATCATGTTTACCATTAATGCATCTGTCGGCGTCCTGGGACCGGGGGTACCCAGACTTGCCTGCCTGCGGCCCGTGACGTGGCTCTATCAATGGCCTGGTATGACCCAGCTTCAGGATCAACAACCCAAGACCCTCGTGAGGCGGACGACACCAAGACCTCCTCGAGGGGCGGCCTCCTCAGGGCTGGCTCCCGAGGAGCGGAGATATCTATGCAAGGTGCACCTTGCGAGGTTCAGATGATGTGAGCCATGACGACTAAGGCCAGGCGGGCGCCAACGGGCGCAGTGTACCAGTTTCCTCTTTGGTGCTAAGGAGGAAAGCATAGGCATGGAGTCCCGAGGAATCAAGCAAAGGTTTCCATTCCAGTGCAACAAGACCAAGACCGCCAGGACGACAGAGCGGAGGTCATCGTCGAGCCCACCACAGCGTCATGACAAGAAGCTTTTGGCAGGCGAGGACTACTTTTTTCAGGATAGCAAGTACTAGTTGTCTCCCTTCAAATTTGGCCGTTGTGGGATCCCTTCATTCCTTACATTTGGGAAGAGGACCAAGGCCACTATAAATAGGACTTAGCCACCATGATAGAGAGAGGGAGGTCAGATCATCCTGACACCCACCAGCTCATCAAGCACAAGAACACCTCTCCTCCTGAGGCTGTTCTCCACTGTACTAGCTCATCCTCAGCCCCTCGAGGCCAATCCACCACAAAGCAGGAGTAAGGTTTTACACCACAAGGTGGCCCGAACCTGGGTAAACTTCCGTGTCTCGTGTTCATTCAGTACATCGAGCTAGGCAGTGGGATTAGCGAGCAGGTAGACTGGGGAGGAAGAGTTCTTTGCACGCACCCTAGAGTTTGAACCTCTCAAGGGTTTGCGGAACACGGAATCCAACATTTGGCGTGCCAAGTAGGGGTGCGTCGAAGCCTCTCTTCTTCCAGTCGGCCCGCCATCACCCTGCAGTTCCGATGGCTGACGATCCGAGGACTCACGTCAAGCATTGGGTTGCTTGGCCTGCCCGTGCGGTGCTGTCCACCCAAGAAGACCTCCACTCCGTGCTCCAGACAGCCCGGACGCCACCCAACACCATCGTACGCGGGCGGCGCGGGCCGGCGCTGTCCGCCCTCATGCCGCGACGTACGCGCGCCACCATGCGATCTTCGGGCTACGCCGCGGCGATGGCACCACACACTCGTTGGGAGCAGGCAAACATGCGAGCCGCGCTCATCGTGGCGTGGGAGCTACTGCGTTGTAGACTGGCGGAGGGCGGCCACGACGCCCTGCTGGAGCGGGTCACCGAGCTGCTTGACGCCACATGCAGGGGTGCGGCACCCTTCTGCACCCTGCCCATGCTGCAGGTAGTGACAGGGGCGTGTGCCGGACGCCGGCGTAACCGCGCACCCCCCGGAGCGCCCGGGGGACTCGACAGCGTCAACATGGCCCGTAGCGCCGCTCGCCCTACCACGACTGCGCCGCCTCCAGGCGAGGCAAGCTCCGGCGGTCCCTCACGGGGCTGCACTGGGATGCCACCCCACGATCATCAGAGCCTGGCGTCGGACCTGGCGACCCACCACACAGGACACCCAGACGACGACCTCGGGGCGGCAATCACAGACGTCTACGTGTCCCTCATGGTGGATGAGGGAGTCCTGGATTAGGGGGTCTCCGGACAGCCGGACTATATCCTTTGGCCGGACTGTTGGACTATGAAGATACAAGATTGAAGACTTCGTCTCGTGTCCGGATGGGACTCTACTTGGCGTGGAAGGCATGCTAGGCAGTACGGACATGGATATCTCCTCCTTTGTAACCGACCTTGTGTAACCCTAACCCTCTCCGGTGTCTATATAAACCGGAGGGTTTTAGTCCGTAGGACGACATACAATCATACCATAGGCTAGCTTCTAGGGTTTAGCCTCTCCGATCTCGTGGTAGATCAACTCTTGTAATACCCATATCATCAAGAGAGAATTCCTTATTTGACACTACCTTAAAATGTGGTTCCCTATTTGGCCCTGAAGAAAATTTTCTTCCTTGTTTGACACATGCACTAAATTTTTTTCCCAATATGACACTCTAGTGCATTTTGTTCACTAATGGTGTTAAAGACAGATGTGAAAATACCTTTTTACCCCTGGTGCATAAAGTGAGCAAAAATCTGTACATTACAATATATACACTTATGTTACATATTTGGTCATGTTAAATGATCAATTGAGACCCCATAACTTGGACAATGATCTGATTTCAATCCAAAAAATTGTCCTCTCATTTTAATTCAAAAAATGAAAATTTGGCAAAACCTCCCCTGATTTGATCCCATATCTCATACAATTCACATATATATATGTACATATATACACACAATATGCATCACAACATGAACAACAAACAGAAGCAGCCATGTTCACACATACATCACATTTAGGTTCACATTCACCACATACCATCAGTACTAGTTGGCATGCATCACATACTGTTTCACATATGAGGTCAGGTCCACAAGTACATCACATGAGCAGCACAAAAGGACATCCAAAAGTAACCATGACATTAAGGAAAACATGAGAATCACAAACTGAGCCGCCTTTTGCTTCTTGTGCTCATTGAAGGGCTTGCAGAGTTAAATTTTTTGCTTGTGCACATTGCTGGGCTGTCTTGTGGCACCATAGGAATCTTTTCAGTGCACTCCTTACTCTTGCCCCTAACCTTCACAGGAACATTTGTTTCATCGTCGTGCATAGGAAACTCGATGGAAATTGGCTCCGGCTGTTTTGAGCCGGTTCTTGATCTGCACTTAGGCATGTAAGGCAGCAGTAGTTTTTAGCAATTGAAACCAAACAAATATTCATAACATGTCAACTACAAAGAGAAACAATACCTCTTGGATCGAACCGATTCAGATTTCCCCCCTTTTCCCTTTTTGTTTGTATTCTTCAAGCTTTTGCTATGGTGAGAAGAAAGCAATAAGAATACAGAACAAGTTTTAATTTAACTAAAACTCAAAATTTGAACTAGTTGTAATCACCTTTTTGATGCTCCAGCACTAGAGTTAGCATGTTTCCCCCTTTTTTTGGTTGTAGTTTCCAAGCTTTTGCTATCATGGTGAGAAGAAAGGTACTTACAATTCAAACATTGTTTTCATGTATTTATGAGCACAAGTGTAAAATTACGAACCTTGGGGGAAAACACATTCTTGTTGGTACTCCATCTTCGCAAGGCACAATGGATAACTCAGCTGTTTTGGTTGTCTTTGTCCTTTTCTTTGGTGGTTCTCTACACACAAGAGATAAGAAAGTATTGAACATGTATAGTTGGAAGAATAATGCAAAAATGAGTAAATCTATACTACTCCCTCCGTTCCAAATTACTCGTTGCAAAAATGGATGTATCTAGAACTAAAATACATCTAGATACATCCATACCTGCGACAAGTAATTCGGAATGGAGGGAGTACCTCACAGCCATCATTGCAGCAATGTCCTCTGGATTTCCCTTCTTACATTTGTGCCAATGATGCCCATATTCCTTACAAATAGGGCATAAGTGTTGACCACTTTTCCTTTTCTTCTCACCGCAACCTTTGTACCTCTCAGTTTTACGCCTACCAGCCGTGGCCTTCAATAGTGGTGGATGCATGAAGAATCCATGGTCAGATTTAGGCCATTGGGTCTTGTCCGGCATAGCTGGAATTAGTTGGGCATAAGCTGCTCTATATTTATCAACGGAGAAATACAAGTCCACATAGTGTCGTATGTGTGCATTGCTAAGTGACGTGATGAATGCAAGAGCATGTTTGCAAGGATGGCCAGAAACTTGCCATTGTCGACAAGAACATGTCCCCTCTTGCAAGTTGACCACAAACCTAAAGCCACTACCACCTAATGCAGTTACTTCAACCACTTCTTCTGAGCTTTCTACCACCTCCAAGTTTAATTCCCTGGTCATTGCATTCATCTTCTTAATTATGTGGGGCAGAATCAAACCATCTAACTCCTTTGCTACTTTTCTCCTTCGGTTCCACAATATCATAATCAATTGTCTCGCCTTATCAAAGAGGTCATCCAAGTTCAAGGACTTGTGGTGCTTAATCCAATTGTTAAAGCTCTCAGCCAGGTTGTTGGTTACATAGTCTACCTTGCATATAGTTGAGAATTGACTCCTAGACCACAACCTATTGTGCCACTTCCTTATATATGCAGTTGCAGCTGGCTTTGTTATCTCCATAGCAACCCAATGTTTGTCAAATAAATATGGGTTCCATGAGTAAGCAGCAGCCCAAAGGTGGTCATCAAACACCTTCCCATGGATCTTCTTCTTGAAGTTGGTCACCAAGTGAAACATGCATTCCCTATGTTCCGCCTCTGGGAACACTTCTTTCACCCCTGTCATTACTGCTTGACCAGCATCGGTGCATATGGCCAACCCATTTGGTGATCCTATGGCCTATCTTAGCAATTGCATGAACCAAATCCAATTCTCGTTAGTTTCAGAATCAAAGACTCCAAAACTAACCGGATACATCCAATTATGGCCATCAATGGCGGTAGCACTAGCCAGCTGCCCCTTGAACCTGCCCGTCAAGAATGTGCTATCTATTGCCAAATATGGTCTGCAGCCACTAAGGAACCCCTCTATGCAAGGTTTCATAGCAACAAAAATTCTTCTAAACCTGATTTTACCATTTATTGTGTGATGATCAATCTGGACTATGCTACCGGGGCAACAACTTTCAACTTGTGCCTTAAACCTATACAAATTGTCAAAGCTGATATCCCAATCACCATATAGTTGCTTCAAGGCTAGCAACTTACCCATATATACTCTCTTGTAGTTGATTTTGACCTTGTGGTGTTCTTTAAGCTTCTTTCGCAATTCCTTTGCTCCTAGAGTTGCATCTTCAATGAGCCAGTCCTTCACCTTCTCACATATCCAGTATTTAGTTGCATTCTTCACCTTCTTTTTCCTTCTTGCACTAGAGCAATCATGACCAAAAGGTTTTTTTTTCACCTACAAAAGAAGAATATAATTAGTTAGCTAAAAACTCTCAAACAATCATGCAAGAAATGTTTACAAACGAGCAAAGTTAGAGAGTTACCACTACGGTACACAAATCATCCGTTGTAGAAGCATGTATCCTCCATGGACAATTATCTTCATCTCTTCTTTTACAATAGCCCCTGAACCTACATGGTGCACTCTTCTCTGTGTTATACTCAAATTCATGTTTGATAGCATGCTGAGAAAGGGCCAACTTAAACTCCTTCATATTGGGATATATGAAACCTTCAGTCATAGGAGGGTCATCCTTATCATACTCTATATTTGGGGCATGATTTACCTCATGCAACTCCTCATCCTCCTCTACTTCAGTCTCGTCCTCGCTCTCATCCTTACTCTCATCCTCACTCCCATCCTCACTCTCATCCTCACTCTCACCACCAGCAACATAGCCTTGGTCCTTTTCTTTATCAGGAAAAAGAACCATATTTAGAGCTTTAGGTTCTTCCTTCAAATACATATTCTCTTCATCAATCCCAACATGTTCATTCTCCGATATTGGTTTGCGAAGATAACTATCATCATCTTGGTCTATGTTGTTCTTAGGTTGGATATGCACATCACTATAATACTCAATGATAGGCTCATATGGTTCAGAGGGTTCCCAATATACAATGAACATCTGCACCATCTTTAACTTAGCATGTTTCTCAAACATATACATCAACTCTTGGTCTGATTTTATTTCTGGAAACGTTTTCAGAACTTCATCATAGTAGTGAACATGCGCAACTTCCAAATAACGTGGCTGGTACTGCACTATAATTGATTCAACCAAATCTTCATAATTTGTCAAGTCGGAATCAATAACCTTCTCGAAATAAAAGCACATGGGCTCTTGTCTAGCTTTTTTTGGGTTGCCAAGCAATCTAATTTTCAGTACATAACAAGAATTTGGATCCATCCTGTACATAAAAGAGAAACTTATGCATGAGCATTGCTACTGGATATGGGTCAACCTGCTCCTCCTTCTAATCCTGCATTTGAAGAGAAATTGTGGAAGGAACTCACCCTTCTAAGTCTGCAGCCGCACCGTGGCCCAAGCCTGCATCCACGCCCAACCTTGCAGCATCGCCATGGCCTGCACCGCCCGCAACATCGCCATGGCCTGCGCCCACAGCTGAGCTCATCGGCAAGTGCTGCATAGCCGCGCCATGGCTGCCAGCAGCGGACCTCACCGACGAGCCATCCCCAGCCCTGCCTTGGCCGCCGTCCGCCGTGCCTGGGTCGCCGTCCGCCGCGGTGCTTGCTCCGGCACCTGCAGCTGTGCTTGATCCTCCGCCCGCAGCCACCCCTTGAGCCATGGCCCCTCAGCTCACGCCGCCGCCACCGCTGTACGAGCCTGCAACCCACTGCTGCCGCCGCTAGGGTTGGGGGTGGGGAATCGAAGAAACAGAGAGATGAGAGGATGGCCAGATCAGGATCGGGCTTGTGGGCTAGCGACTCTAGTCAAAACTCCTTGTGGGCTAGCTACTAACACGGGGGTATTTTGGTCCATCCAAAAACAATTTAACGGAACGGTGTAACAAAATGGACGGCGATGTCACGTAAGGAAGAAAATTTAGACTACATGTCAAATAGGGAAAAAAAAGTTCTTCAGGGTCAAATAAGGAACCACATTTTAAGGTAGTGTCAAATAAGGAATTCTCTCTATCATCAATATAAATCAAGCAGGACGTAGGGTTTTACCTCCATCAAGAGGGCCCGAACCTGGGTAAAACATCGTGTCCCCTGCCTCCTGTTACCATCCGCCTTAGATGCACAGTTCGGGACCCCCTACCCGAGATCCGCCGGTTTTGACACCGACATTGGTGCTTTCATTGAGAGTTCCTCTGTGTCGTCGCCGTTAGACTTGATGGCTCCTACGATCATCGATAGCGATGCAGTCTAGGGTGAGACTTTTCTCCCTGGACAGATCTTTGTGTTCGGCGGATTCGCACTGTGGGCCAACTCGCTTGGCCATCTGGAGCAGATCGAAAGTTATGCCCCTGGCCACCAGGTCAGGTTTGGAAGCTTAAACTACACGGCCGATATCCGCGGAGACTTGATCTTCGACGGATTCGAGCCTCTGCCTTGTGCGTCACGCGGTCATGGTGAGTACGATTCAGCTCTACCATCAAACAGTGTTCAGGAGATCGCACCGGCAGCCGCTCCGACCCTCAATTCGGAGCCAGTTGCGCCGTCCATGGACGGGTGGATGGACCCCGCCACAGAGGCCTTACCCTCAGCGGCGATCGAGTCGAACATCAACCTTACCCTGCACGAGAGCCGTGTTGTCAGACTGCCGGATCCTTCTCCGGCCATGGACTCCGAACCGCCTGCGCCCTTTCCTAGCGAATCCGATTGGGCGCCGATCATGGAGTTTACCTCCACGGATGTTTTTCAGCACTCGCCCTTTGGCGACATACTGAACTCATTAAGGTCTCTCTCCTTGTTAGGAGGATCCTAGCCGAACTATGTCCGGCAGGATTGGGATGCTGATGACGAAGAAATTCGCTGCCCACCCACTACCCACTTAGTAGCCACTGTCGACGACTTAACCGACATGCTCGACTTCGACTCCGAAGACATCGACGGTATGGAAGACGATGCAGGAGACGAAGAGGAACCACTGCCCATAGGGCACTGGACAGCCACTTCATCATACGATATATACATGGTGGACACACCCAAAGAAGGCAATGGCGACGAGACAGCGGAGGATGACCCCTCCAAGAAGCAACCCAAGCGCCGACGTCAGCAGCGCCGCTCTAAGTCCCGCCAAAGCAAAAGTGGTGATACCGGCACAGGAGATAATAACACTCCGGATAGTGCCGAAGATGGCAACAATCCCCTCCAGCACGATCTAGGACAGGAGGATGGAGAGGCCAGCCCTCCAGAGAGAGCGGCAGATGGAGAGGCGGAGGATGATAATTACATGCCCCCTCCGAAGACGAGGCAAGCCTCGACGATGACGAATTCGTCGTGCCAAAGGATCCCATCGAACAAGAGCGCTTCAAGCGCCGGCTTATAGCCACGGCAAATAGCCTTAAGAAAAAGCAGCAGCAGCTTCAAGCTGATCAAGATCTGCTAGCTGACAGATGGACTGAAGTCCTCGCGGCCCAGGAATATAAACTCGAACGCCCCTCCAAGAGTTACCCAAAATGCAGGTTGCTACCCCGACTGGAGGAAGAAGCGTATGACGCGGCTGATCGGCCACCTCATGGCCGCAATAGAGAGGCATTCTAGCCAAAAGCTCAGCCTGCACCCCGACTCCATTCAAATAAAAAGGCATGGGGAAACACGCCAGACCTGCGAGACGTATTGGAGGACAAAGCAAAACATGCAAGATCGATCTATGGATCACGAGGGCGCGCCACTATGCGAGACGATAAACGTGATGCCGGATACAGTAAAAGTAAATCCGGCCGGGCCAAACACAGCGGGCAAGACTCATTGGAGCTGCGTCGCCATATAGCCCAGTACAGAGGTGCCGCACACCCCTTATGCTTCACAGATGAAGTAATGGATCATCAAATCCCAGAGGGTTTCAAACCCGTAAACATAGAATCATACGACGGCACGATAGATCTTGCGGTATGGATCGAGGATTTCCTCCTGCACATCCACATGGCCCGCGGTGATGACCTACACGCAATCAAATACCTCCCACTCAAACATAAAGGACCAGCTCGGCATTGGCTCAATAGCTTGCCAGCAGAGTCCATTGGTTGTTGGGAGATCTGGAAGCCGCATTCCTCGACAACTTTCAGGGCACTTATGTGCGACCACCAGACGCCGATGACATGAGCCATATAATTCAGCAGCCAGAGGAATCGGCCAGGCAATTCTGGACACGGTTCCTAACAAAGAAAAATCAAATCGTCGACTGTCTGGATGTAGAGGCCCTACCAGCTTTTAAACACAACATCCGCGACGAGTGGCTAGCCCAGCACCTTGGTCAGGAAAAGCCGAAATCTATGGCAGCCCTCACGACCCTCATGACCCGCTTTTGTGCGGGAGAAGACAGCTGGCTGGCTCGTAGTAATAACATATCAAAGAACCATGGTACTTCGGATACCAAGGACGGCAATGGCAGGTCACGTCGCAACAAACATAAGCGCCGCATTAACAGCGACAATACCGAGGATACGGCAGTCAATGCCGGATTCAAAGGCTCTAAACCCGGTCAGCGGAAAAAGCCATTTAAAAGAAGCACTCTGGGCCCGTCCAGTTTGGACCGCATACTCGATCGCTCGTGTCAAATACACGGCACCCCCGACAAGCCAGCCAACCACACCAACAAGGAATGTTGGGTATTCAAGCAGGCCGACAAGTTAAACGCCGAAAACAAAGATAAGGGGCCACATAGCGATGACGAGGTAGAGCCCCGGCAGTCGAACACCGGAGGACAGAAGAGGTTCCCCCCACAAGTACGGATGGTGAACATGATATACGCAACCCACATCCCCAAGAGGGAGCGGAAGCGTGCGCTTAGGGACGTATATGCGTTGGAGCCAGTCACCCCAAAGTTCAACCCATGGTCCTCCTGTCCGATCACCTTCGATCGCAGGGACCACCTGTAACACCCCAGATATGATTTCCCCAATATGTACTCCAACTCTTGCCGTTTCCGGCGTTAAGTTATTTTATTTTCTTTGGTTCGGGTTTTTGTCTCCGTGTATTGTTATCGTTTTCATGCATCTCATATCATGTCATCATGTGCATTGCATTTGCATACATGTTCATCTCATGCATTCGAGCATTTTCCCCGTTGTCCGTTTTGCATTTCGGTGCTTCGTTCTCCTCCGGTGGTCATTTCTACCTTTCTTTCGTGTGTGGGGATTAAACATTTCCGGATTGGACCGAGACTTGCCAAGCGGACTTGGTTTACTACCGGTAGACCGCCTGTCAAGTTTCGTACCATTTGGACTTCGTTTGATGCTCCAACGGTTAACCGAGGGGCCGAAAAGGCCTCGTGTGTGTTGCAGCCCAACACCCCTCCAAGTTGGCCCAAAACCCACCAAAACCTTCTCCATCATCTAGAGCGTTCGATCACGACCGCGTGGCCGAAAACCGCACCTCATTTGGACTCTCCTAGCTCCCTCTATGCCTATATATACACCACCCTCCTGAAATTCGCGGTACCCCTCGTCCCTAACCCCAGATCCGCCACCTCGCGCCGCGCCGGACACGTCCGTGCCGGTCGGACATCGTCCGCCGCCCGCCTGGACCTATCGCAGGGCACCACGTGGCCCGTGCGCCCACATCGCCGCCTCCACCCGCTGCCGGCCCGATCCGGCCATCCCTCGACGACCCCGGCCACCACCTGCCTCGCCGGAGTGCGTGCGCCGCCACCTCGGTTCGCGCGCCGAGGAACCCTAGATCTGGGAGGTTTTTTTACAAGTCTCAGATATTTTTGGCTATGTTCATCGCATCGTAACTCCTCATCCGTAACTTCGTCTTGGGTGTGTAGCATATCAAAATGTTCGTCTCAGAGAGCACATCATTTCATCTCATTGCATCATTTTCATTTGAGTTCATCTTGATGCCTAAAATGCTGTTGGAAGAATGCTATTGAGTTAATTGTCAGATCTGCTGCTCCAATTAGATATTTGTCATTTTTGCCATGATTATTGTGTGCATGATATGCCCCTGAGCTCTACATGAGTTTTGTTATAAGTTTTGCCATCTATCCAGAGGTGCAACCCATGTATTTTTGGGATGTGTGTGGTGACTAGCACAAGCTTGCAAAGTGGTGCATTCGTTAATGCTGATTTCAGGGACTTAGCATTTCCACTAAGTCCTTGATCTGTTTATCTCATTATGCCATATGTCCATGTTGTTTCCTAGTGATCCGTGCCTCTTTTGAGGATGATCAGTAAGAATGTTTTGTTAATCTTGTAGTTCTCTATCCATCCATGTCTTTGTTTGCAATTATGGAGCACCCTAGCTTGAGTCAATCGAGCTCTACTTTTGTCATTTCGTGAATCTGGGCAGATTGTCTACTTGTTAGCGATTTTACCGAGGATGTTGTAGTTGATCCGTGCATGCTATGTTATTGTTCTTGACTTGTCTAGCTTGTATTTTGTGTATTCTTGACGGGTGTATGCTTAGATTGTCATGACTTGCTCTGTAGTGAGTGTATCGAGCTCGTATACATGCCTACTTGATATCTGTTTCAGCATGCTCCAGTTCTCACTAAGTCTGAGAAATGATTATGTTTTTTGCCATGTTCACATGCTTGCAAATGTATCTTCTGATCCCTTTTGGCTCAAGGTCACTAAGGGACTTTTGTTAAGATCTTTGTGTAGCTCCATGCCATGCTATACTTTGCCATGTTCAGGTCCTGTAGCTTATAGTTTTCATGCTCCAAAGTGTGCTATCTGATCTGAAATTCCAGACAAGTGTTAATTTCACTAAGTCTGAAATCTGTTTACCAAATGCATTTTTGCCATGCTTGTTTGAACCTGTTAATGGATGAATTGGCCGTAGCTCAGTGCTAGTATTTTGTTAAGCATCATGAATGGATCCCTGCCATGTATTTTGATGCCATGTTTGGGTGCTGTAGCATGTTCATCTTGTTGCATTTAGATGGCTACTTGCTGTAAATCGCAGAACATGGTCATATTTGAATTGCTTGCCATTTCCAAACCGTAACTCCGATTCCGGTGATCTTTATATCATTTTCAAGCGATTTCATCTCATCTTTCCAGTGGAACACTTGGATTTACATGTTGAGGCTAGGTTCATTCATTCCTTGTCAAATCTTGCATATTCATCACATATTTGCATCCTGCATAGCATACCATCTTTGCATCATGTTGTTTGAGTTTGCACGTGGTTGATTGTGTCATTGTTGCTTGTTTGTCTTGTTTGGGTAGAGCTGGGAGACGAGTTCGCTAACGAGGAGCCCATTGAGTTTGCTTTCGAGGATCCAGTCAACTCTGACAACTTTGCAGGCAAGATGATCATACCCTCGAAATCACTACTATCTTTGCTATGCTAGATGCTCGCTCTTTTGCTATGCCTATGCTACGATGCCTACCACTTTCTTATCATGCCTCCCAAATTGCCATGTCAAACCTCTAACTCACCATGTCCTAGCAAACCGTTGATTGGCTATGTTACCGCTTTGCTCAGCCCCTCTTATAGCGTTGCTAGTTGCAGGTGAAGATTGGAGTCCGTTCCTTGTTGGAACATTATTTACTTGTTGGGATATCATTATATTGCCATGTTATCTTAATGCATCTATATACTTGGTAAAGGGTGGAAGGCTCGGCCTCTCGCCTAGTGTTTTGTCCCACTCTTGCCGCCCTAGTTTCCGTCATATCGGTGTTATGTTCCCGGATTTTGCGTTCCTTACGCGGTTGGGTGATAATGGGAACCCCTTGATAGTTCGCCTTGATTAAAGCTTTTCCAGCAATGCCCAACCTTGGTTTTACCATTTGCCACCTAGCCTCTTTTTCCCTTGGGTTTCCGAAGCACGAGGGTCATCTTATTTAAACCCCCCGGGCCAGTGCTCCTCTGAGTGTTGGTCCAACCTAGAGCCCCTTGCAGCGCCACCTCGGGGAAACTCGAGGCTCGTTTTAGTTGTACGGATTGCTTATCCGATTGTGCCCTGAGAACGAGATTTGTGCAGCTCCTATCGGGATTTGTCGGCACATTCGGGCGGTGTTGCTGGATTTGTTTTAACTTGTCGAAGTGTCTTGTAGAACCGGGATACCGAGTCTGATTGGAACGTCTCAGGAGAAGGTCTATTCCTTCGTTGACCGTGAGAGCTTGTCATGGGCTAAGTTGGGACTCCCCTGCAGGGATTTGAACTTTCGAAATCCGTGCCTGCGGTTATGGGCAGATGGGAATTTGTTAATGTCCGGTTGTAGATAACTTGAACCTTAACTTAATTAAAATGAATCAACAGTGTGAGTTACCGTGATGGTCTCTTCTCGGCGGAGTCCAGGAAGTGAACACGGTGTTGGAGTAATGCTTGCCACAGGATGCTCTCTAGTTACTCGTTCGCGCTTTGCCCTCTCTTCTCGCTCTCTTTTGCGAATAGGATAGCCACCATATATGCTAGTCGCTTGCTGCAGCTCCTCATATTGTACCTTGCCTTACCTTTTAAGCTTAAAAAGTCTTGATCGCGAGCGTGCGAGATTGCTGAGTCCCTATGGCTCACAGATTACTTCCAAACCAGATGCAGGGCCTGATGATTCCGTTCCAGATGACGTGCTTGAGCTCAAGTGGGAGTTCGACGAGCACTCACGCCATTACTATGTGTCTTTCCCTGATGATCAGTAGTGGTGCCCAGTTGGGGTGATCGGGACCGTGTCGCATGTTGGGTTTATCTTTCATTTTGGCGCCATAGTCGGGCCATGAGTGTTTGATTGATGTAATGCTATTTATGTACTTTGATTGACGTGGCGAGTGTAAGCCAACTATGTATCTCCCCTTTTATTATTTATATTACATGGGATGTTGTGAAGATTGCCTAACTTGCGATATTGCTTTCAATGCGGTTATGCCTCTAAGTCGTGCCTCAACATGTGGGAGCTATAGCTGCATCGAGGGCGTTACACCACCCCACTAGTATCCGTCATGGCGGATTCGCCGCACTGGTCCTAGACCCAATCATTGACAGATTTCACCTCACTCGAGTCCTTATGGATGGCGGCAGCAGCCTGAACCTGCTTTACCAGGACACAGTGCGCAAAATGGGTATAGAGCCCTCAAGGATCAAACCCACAAAAAAGACCTTTAAAGGCGTCATACCAGGTGTAGAGGCCCATTGCACAGGCTCAGTCACACTTGAAGTGGTCTTCGGATCCTCGGATAACTTCCGAAGCGAAGAGTTAATCTTCGATATAGTCCCGTTCCATAGTGGTTATCATGCACTTCTCGGGCGAACCGCATTTGCGAGATTCAATGCGGTACCGCATTATGCATACCTCAAGCTCAAGATGCTAGGACCTCAGGGGGTCATTACAGTTAACGGAAACACAAAGCGGTCTCTTCGAACGGAGGAGCACACTGCGGCCCTCGCAGCGGAAGCGCAAAGCAGCCTCTTAAGGCAATCCACTAGTTCGGCGTTTAAGGACCCAAACACCTTCAAGCGCGCCCGGAGTAATCAGCAACAGGACCGCCTGACACGTTCCGAGCTCGCATAGCAATGCGGCCCCCACCCCGGCCCAAGCCAAACGGCGAAATTCGTGCCACGCGTACATAATTATGCATTAAAAATAGCATGGGCACATGCGGGGAGGGGGGCATGACTACGGCACGCCCCAAGACGCGGCTTAAACCGCACTAGGGGCTTCCCGTTTTTTTCTTTTTAGGACTTTAATCTCTGGAAACCCGGTCCGACAGCATGATTGCCGAACATATGATGCAGCAACCAAGAAGGCAGAAAGCTATGTCACACCACAGAACTCCCAGGTGGATTACAACAACGAGTGTAATACTCGCCTTAATACTATTCTTCAGCTTGCCCTTGGAGGGGACATAGTCCTACTTTTTGCTTATTGCACTGCATGTATCATTCTGCTTTAACGCACCTTTTTGAATAAACAATGCATAGCATTAAGACTATTATTGCATTCTCCTTTTATATACATATATATGTTCATTCATGACATCCAGCACCCGTACACTCTGGTACGGCCAATACGGTAGGGGCTTAAGCATACCCCACAATACGGCGTGAGAAGTATGGACACTTTCAACAGTGCGGCACCCTGAACTTATAGCATTATATGCATCATCTCCGAATCATGTCTTCGGTCAATAGTTGGGTTTGCCCGGCTCCCATGTTTTGGTACCTTACGTTCCGCTATATCGGCTAAGGTAGCACTGGGAGAACTACTGGGATTGTGCCCCGGTTCTGCTAGGCTAAGCACCTCAGTAGAGAAAGCTAAAACTAACTGTCATGATAAGGCAAGAGACTGGTCGTTGTTCGAGAGGTTTTCGAGTCCTTAAAGACTTATGCCGCTTAGAGCGAGGAGTCAGCCCTGTCCGGCTTAAGGCGTGTATCGCGCCCCGAGTTTGGCCTTCCGAACACTAGGGGCTTCGCCAAAATTTAAAATTATAGAATTCTATGGCTAAGTGAGAGTGATAACGCATTATAGTCCGATTGCCTTGTTCGTTGTGCTCAGCACCTCCCTCGAAGGACCCAAAAATGGGAACAAGAGTGCTCAGGTTTATCCCGAACACCCCAGCACTCGTGGCATGGGGGCAGAAGCCGACGACTAGCCATCTCTCAGATTTGATAAACAGCTGAACAGAAGGTAATATTTTAAATTCAAACAAGCATTTCATAGCGCATATGAACAAGTTTTCATGAATACAGGATTACACGAGCGGGTTTACTCAAATATTGTATCTTTGGTACACTCGTCCTCTATGAGACGGGCACCCTTCAGGACACCCTCATAGTACATCTCGGGGTGGCGATGCTCCTTGCCCTCCGGCGGCCCTTCCTTGATCAGCTTCACGGCGTCTAGCTTGGCCCATTGCACCTTCACACGGGCGAAAGCCCGGTGTGCACCTTTGATGCAGACGGACTGCTTGACGACTTCCAGCCGTGGGCAGGCATCCACAAGCCGCCTCACCAGGCCGAAGTAGCTGTTCGGAAGGGCGTCTCCAGGCCACAGCCGGAGTATAAAGCCCTTCATGGCCTATTCGGCCGCCTTGTGTAGCTCGACCAGCTACTTTAGCTGGTCGCTCATAGGCACCGGGTGTTCGGTCCCAGTATATTGGGCGCAGAACAACTTCTCCGTTGAGCTTCCCTCTGATACATCTCCAACGTATCTGTAATTTTTGATTGCTCCATGCTATATTATCTACTGTTTTGGACTATATTGGGCTTTATTTTCCACTTTTATATTATTTCTGGGACTAACCTATTAACCGGAGGCCCGGCCCAGAATTGTTGTTTTTTTTGCCTATTTTAGTGTTTTGGAGAAACAGAATATCAAGCGGAGTCCAAATGGAATAAAATCTTCCGGAACGTGATTTTCTCACCGAACGTGATCCAGGAGACTTGGACCCTACTCCAAGGAGTTAACGAAGAGGTCACGAGGGTGCGGGGCGCGCCCCCTGCCTCGTGGGCCCCTCGGTGCTCCACCGACGTACTCCTTCCTCCTATATATATACCTACGTACCCCCAAACGATCAGAACAGGAGCCAAAAACCTAATTCCACTGCCGCAACTTTCTGTATCCACGAGATCCCATCTTGGGGCCTGTTCCGGAGCTCCGCCGGAAGAGGGCCGTCATCACGGAGGGCTTCTACATCATCCTAGCCCCTCCGATGAAGTGTGAGTAGTTTACCTCAGACCTTCGGGTCCATAGTTAGTAGCTAGATGGCTTCTTCTCACTCTTTGAATCTCAATACAAAGTTCTCCCCCTCTCTTGTGGAGATCTATTCGATGTTATCTTGTTTTTGTGGTGTGTTTGTTGAGACCGATGAATTGTGGGTTTATGATCAAGTCTATCTATGAATAATATTTGAATCTTCTATGAATTCTTTTATGTATGATTGGTTATCTTTGCAAGTCTCTTCAAATTATCCATTTGCTTTGGCCAACTAGATTGGTAGTTCTTGCCATGGGAGAAGTGCTTAGCTTTGGGTTCGATCTTGCGGTGTCCTTTCCTAGTGACAGAAGGGGCAGCAAGGCACGTATTGCATCGTTGCCATCGAGGATAACAAGATGGGGTTTATTTCATATTGCATGAATTTATCTCTCTACATCATGTCATCTTGCTTAAGGCGTTACTCTGTTTTTAACTTAATACTCTAGATGCATGCTGGATAGCGGTCGATGAGTGGAGTAATAGTAGTAGATGCAGAACCATTTTGGTCTACTTGTGACGGACGTGATGCCTATATACATGATCATGCCTAGATATTCTCATAACTATGCTCAATTCTGTCAATTGCTCAACAGTAATTTGTTCACCCACCGTAGAATACTTATGCTCTTGAGAGAAGCCACTAGTGAAACCTATGGCCCCCGGGTCTATTCTCATCATATCAATCTCCATCACTTTAATCTTGCTTTGCCTTTTACTTTGCTTTTACTTTTTACTTTGCATCTTTATACCAAAAATACCAAAAATATTATATCTATCAGATCTCACTCTCGTAAGTGACCGTGAAGGGATTGACAACCCCTAATCGCGTTGGTTGCGAGTACCTATCATTTTGTGTAGGTACGAGGGACTTGAGCGTTGCCTCCAACTGGATTGATACCTTGGTTCTCAAAAACTGAGGGAAATACTTACGCTACTCTGCTGCATCATCCCTTCCTCTTCGGGGAAAACCAACACAAGCTCAAGACGTAGCAAGAAGGATTTCTGGCGCCGTTGCCGGGGAGTCTACGCAAAAAGTCAACATACCAAGTACCCATCACAATCCCTATCTCTCGCATTACATTATTTGCCATTTGCCTCTCATTTTCCTCTCCCCCACTTCACCCTTGCCGTTTTGTTCGCCCTCTCTCTCTCTATCCTCCCTCTCCTTTCCGCTTGCCTCTTGTTTGCTCGTGTGCTAGTTTGTTTGCTTGTCGTCATGGTAGTCTCATATCTTCTCCGTTGTCTCCCAAGGGTGAAGTTCTAAATTTTAAACAAAGGGAGGGAGAAAATCTAAAAGATGCTTGGTATAGAATTTGCAATGCTCAAAATAGATCTACCAGGAAGCAATCTACCTTAGTTATTCTCCGCAATTTTTATGTAGGTGTTAATCCTTGGTATAGATATATCCTTGATACCATTACCAGAGGGAACTTCTTGGGTAGCCATACTTTTGATTATTATAATGCTATGCTAGATTTATTTGGCTCACCACCTCTTTTGGTTAATGGAACCATGTTAACTTTGGAGCATGTTATGCAAAGACTTGAAATTATTGAAAATAAAGTTGCTACTATTGAATCAATTGAAAATCTAGATAAAAAGATCCACAATCAAATTACTCAATATGGATCTAAGGTAGGAATGACTTTGAAAAATATTAAGGAAAAGGAACCTATAGTTAATGAGAAGATAAACTTAGATTCTACTAGAATTGATAAACTTGAGGGTATCATTACGAACTTGGGAACCGCTTTTTCTTCCGTAAATAATACTCCAAGTCCTCCTACTAAAATTTCCAAGCTTGTGTATGTTCCTAAAAATAAGGGTGAATCATCTAAGGAAACTGCGGATCTTAAGTCTATAAGTATTCATCCCAATCTATTTGATATCATTAAGGAACCAATTGCTACAAATGAATTTTTCGATATTGTGCCTAAAAGTTTGATAATCACTAGAAAGAAAGAAATTCCTAAGGGAAATAGATGCCTCATCGAAGAATCGCCTACCAAAGATGGCAATACCTAGATCTATCCTCGCTTTTATGCCTAGCTAGGGGCGTTAAACGATAGCGCTTGTTGGGAGGCAATCCAATTTTATTTTTATTCCTTGCTTTTTGATCCTGATTAGTAATAAATAAATTATTTAGCCTCTGTTTTGGTTGTGTTTTTTTTAATTAGTTTTTGTGCCAAGTAGAACCGTTGGGAAGACTTGGGGAAAGTCTTGTTGAACTTGCTGTAAAAAACAGAAACTTTAGCGCTCACGAGAACTGCTGTAATTTTTATTTGAAGAGTGCTATTTAGTTAATTCTTATTGCAGATGATTAATAGATAAATTCCTGACGACCAGAAAATTATTTTAGAATTTTTGGGGTTCCATATCTTGCGCTAGCTACAGATTACTACAGACTGTTCTGTTTTGACAGATTCTATTTTTCGTGTGTTGTTTGCTTATTTTGATGAATCTATGGTTAGTAAAATAGTTTATAATCCATAGAGAAGTTGGAATACATTATGTTTAACACCAATATAAATAAAGAATGAGTTCATTACAGTACCTTGAAGTGGTCTTTTGTTTTCTTTCGCTAACGGAGCTCACGAGTTTTCTATTTTGAGTTTTGTGTTGTGAAGTTTTCAAGTTTTGGGTGAATTCTTTTAATGGATTATGGAACAAGGAGTGGAAAGAGCCTAAGCTTGGGGATGCCCATGGAACCCTCAAGATAATCCAAGGACACCAAAAAGTCAAAGCTTGGGGATGCCCCGGAAGGCATCCCCTCTTTCGTCCACTTCCATCGGTAATTTACTTGGAGCTATATTTTTATTCACCAACATGATATGTGTTTTGGTTGGAGCGTCTTGTATTATTTGTGTCTTTGTGTCTTATCATGCCACAATAATCCTTGCTGTACACACCTTTTGAGAGAGCCATACATGAATTAAAATTTGATAGAATACTCTATGTGCTTCACTTATATCTTTTGAGCTAAGTAATTTTGCTCTATGTGCTTCACTTATATCTTTTGAGCTATGTAGTTTTGCTCTATGTGCTTCACTTAGATCTTTTAGAGCACGGTGGTGGATTTGTTTTAAAGAAACTATTGATCTCTCATGCTTCACTTAAATTATTTTGAGAGTCTTAATAGCATGGTAATTTGCTTAATAATAATACGCTTGGTATTCAAGATTTGTGAAACTTTCTTTTGAGTGTGTTGAATACTAAGAAAAGATTGAAGCATGATAATTGTTTTGAGATATGGAGGTGATAATATTAAAGTCATGCTAGTTGAGTAGTTCTGAATTTAAAGAATACTTGTGATGAAGTTTGTGATTCCCGTAGCATGCACGTATGGTGAACCGTTATGTGATGAAGTCGGAGCATGATTTATTTATTGATTGTCTTCCTTATGAGTGCCGGACGGGGTCGAGCAATGGTCTTTTCCTACCAATCTATCCCCCTAGGAGCGTGCGTGTAATACTTTGCTTTGATAACTTCTAGATTTTTGCAATAAGTATATGAGTTCTTTATGACTAATGTTGAGTCCATGGATCATACGCACTCTCACCCTTCCACCTTTGCTAGCCTCTCTAATACCGCGCACCTTTCGCCGGTATCATACACCTACCATATACCTTCCTCAAAACAGCCACCATACCTACCTATTATGGCATTTCCATAGCCATTCCGAGATATATTGCCATGCAACTTTCCACCATCTAGTTCATCATGACACATTCATCATTGTCATATTGCTTAGCATGATCATGTAGTTGACATAGTATTTATGGCAAAGCCACCTTTCATAATTTTTCCATACTTGTCACTCTTGATTCATTGCATATCCCGGTACACCGCCGGAGGCATCCATACAGAGTCATACTTTGTTTTAGAATAGAGTTGTAATCATTGAGTTGTAAATAAATAAAAGTGTGATGATCATCATTCAATAGAGCATTGTCCCAATAAAAAAAGAGAAAAAAAGAGGAAAGGCCAAAGAAAAAAAGAAGGCCCAAAAAAAGAAAATAAATAAAAAGGGGCAATGCTACTATCCCTTTACCACACTTGTGCTTCAAAGTAGCACCATGATCTTCATAGTAGAGAGTCTCTCATGTTATCACTTTCATATACTAGTGGAAATTTTACGTTATAGAACTTGGCTTGTATATTCCAATGATGGGCTTCCTCAAATTGCCCTAGGTCTTCATGAGCAAGCAAGTTGGATGCACACCCACTTAGTTCTTTTTGAGCTTTCATACATTTATAGCTCTAGTGCATCCGTTGCATGGAAATCCGTACTCACTCACATTGATATTATTGATGGGCATCTCCATAGCCCGTTGATACGCCTAGTTGATGTGAGACTATATTCCCCTCCTTTTTGTCTTCTCCACAACCACCATTCTATTCCACCTATAGTGCTATATCCATGGCTCACGCTCATGTATTGCGTGAAGATTGAAAAAGTTTTGAAAAAGTTAGAGTATGAAACAATTGCTTGGCTTGTCATCGGGGTTGTGCATGATTTAAATACTTTGTGTGGTGAAGATGGAGCATAGCCAGACTATATGATTTTGTAGGGATAACTTTCTTTGGCCATGTTATTTTGAGAAGACATAATTGCTTTGTTAGTATGCTCGAAGTATTATTATTTTTATGTCAATATGAACTTTTGTCTTGAATCTTTCGAATCTGAATATTCATATCACAATTAAGAAGATTTGCATTGAAATTATGCCAAGTAGCACTCCGCATCAAAAATTCTGTTTTTATCATTTACCTACTCGAGGACGAGCAGGAATTAAGCTTGGGGATGCCTGATACGTCTCCAACGTATCTATAATTTTTGATTGCTCCATGCTATATTATCTACTGTTTTGGACTATATTGGGCTTTATTTTCCACTTTTATATTATTTTTGGGACTAACCTATTAACCGGAGGCCCAGCCCAGAATTGCTGTTTTTTTGCCTATTTCAGTGTTTCGGAGAAACAGAATATCAAACGGAGTCCAAACGGAATAAAATCTTCGAGAACGTGATTTTCTCACCGAACGTGATCCAGGAGACTTGGACCCTACTCCAAGGAGTCAAAGAGGAGGTCACGAGGGTGGGGGCGCGCCCCCCCTAGGGCGCTCCCCCTACCTCGTGGGCCCCTCGGTGCTCCACCGACGTACTCCTTCCTCCTATATATACCTATGTACCCCCAAACGATCAGAACAGGAGCCAAAAACCTAATTCCATCGCCGCAACTTTCTATATCCACGAGATCCCATCTTGGGGCCTGTTCCGGAGCTCCGCCGGAAGAGGGCCATCATCATGGAGGGCTTCTACATCATCCTAGCCCCTCCGATGAAGTGTGAGTAGTTTACCTTAGACCTTCGGGTCCATAGTTAGTAGCTAGATGGCTTCTTCTCTCTCTTTGAATCTCAATACAAGTTCCCCCCCCTCTCTTGTGGAGATCTATTCAATGTAATCTTCTTTTTGTGGTGTGTTTGTTGAGACCGATGAATAGTGGGTTTATGATCAAGTCTATCTATGAATAATATTTGAATCTTCTCTGAATTCTTTTTATGTATGATTGGTTATCTTTGCAAGTCTCTTTGAATTATCCGTTTGGTTTGGCCAACTAGATTGGTAGTTCTTGCCATGGGAGAAGTGCTTAGCTTTGGGTTCGATCTTGCGGTGTCCTTTCCCAGTGACAGAAGGGGCAGCAAGGCACGTATTGCATCGTTGCTATCGAGGATAACAAGATGGGGTTTATTTCATATTGCATGAATTTATCTCTCTACATCATGTCATCTTGCTTAAGGCGTTACTCTGTTTTTAACTTAATACTCTAGATGCATGCTGGATAGCAGTCGATGAGTGGAGTAATAGTAGTAGATGCAGAATCATTTCGGTCTACTTGTCACGGACGTGATGCCTATATACATGATCATGCCTAGATATTCTCATAACTATGCTCAGTTCTATCAATGGCTCAACAGTAATTTGTTCACCCACCGTATTATGCTTATGCCCTTGAGAGAAGCCACTAGTGAAACCTATGTCCCTCGGGTCTATTCTCATCATATCAATCTCCATCACTTTAATCTTGCTTTGCCTTTTACTTTGCTTTTACTTTTTACTTTGCATCTTTATACCAAAAATACCAAAAATATTATATCTATCAGATCTGACTCTCGTAAGTGACCGTGAAGGGATTGACAACCCCTAATCGCGTTGGTTGCGAGTAGCTATCGTTTTGTGCAGGTACGAGGGACTTGAGCGTGGCCTCCTACTGGATTGATACCTTGGTTCTCAAAAACTGAGGAAAATACTTACGCTACTCTGCTGCATCATCCCTTCCTCTTCGGGGAAAACCAACGCAAGCTCAAGACGTAGCACCCTCCTCGGCCTAGTAAAACATTGTGGCATCCGACACGTTGCGGGGCAAATCTACGAATGCTCCTGGAGAGCTCCAGATTCGGGTAAGTAACAAGTAATTTACTTTCACATGCTTTCTTTGCATATAGAATGCCTTACCCACCGCTATCTTCTTCATCGCATCAATCTCCTGGAGGGCCTTTTGGGCTTCGGCCTTGGCATTCTTTGCGCTCTCGAGGGCCGCGGCAAGCTCGGACTCTCGCGTCTTCAAGTCAAGCTCCAAAGCCTCATACTTTGTCACGAGAGCGTGGAGCTCTTGCTGCACCTCACCCAGCCGAGCCTCCTGCCTTTCACGCTCGGTGTGCTCCTTGGCCGCTTTGTTTACGGCCTCGGATAGCGCTTGCTTCAGGGTCGCCACCTCGGCCATGGCCCCTGGCAAATTCATGATGATCCTGTCATTTTGCAATCGCATTCCTTTCATATATGTCCATAGACTAGGTACTACTTACCTTTGTTCTCCTCGAGCTGCCTTTTGGCAAGGCCGAGCTCTTCCGTGGACCCTTTGAGGTCCTACTTCAGTGCGGCGACCTCCGCAGTCAGTGCGGCAGAGGCCAGCAGCGAAGCCTACATACGCATATAGACATACTTATATTAGACTCCTGCGATAGTGTTTGATCCTCTGTTCGGCTTTTCTTTGTGAACACCGAACAGAGCATCAGGGCTACTGTCTATGCGGTAATATTTTCCCCATATTTCAAAAACTTACCTCAAAGCCTGTTAGAAGGCTGGCACAGGCTTCAGTCAGTCCGCTCTTGGCGGACTGAACCTTCTGGACCACCGTACTCATAATAGTGCGGTGCTCCTCGTCGATGGAAGCGATGCTAAGCGCTCCCAGCAGATTGTCCGGTGCCTCTGGATGGACAGAGTTCACCGGCACAGGCGTCTTGCCCCTCTTGGAAGGAGGCCGCCTGCCCGAGTCCGGAACCACTGGAGGTTCCGGCGCGGTGTTCGGCTGAGGGCCGAACTCAGAGCCCTCGGGGGCCTTGTTCCCTCTGCTCCCGGAGTCCGGAAGGTCTCCTTGAGGCGCCTCCGGGACTGTCTCCCCTCGACCCGGTGCCTCTTGAGACAACACCTCAGCGTTGTCCGTAGGGCAAGGGGAGGTGGCGGTCGGAAGTGGATCGCTATCCATATCCGACGAGTCCAGGGAGCTGTCCGACGAGGATAAGTCGATACGGGCTCGGGGCGGTCCGTATAATCACGATTCGGCGTTAGGAGAAGCAGTGCGACAAAGGAATGCTATGAGCTACTCTGGTATCCGAATACTTACGACTTCGCCAGGGGCCTGGCCCTGGGCAGCCATTCGTCTTCGCCTTCGGCGGTGGTGGTGGAACTATCCGGACGATGAGTCCGATATCATCTGGCGCCGGGAACTCTTTCGGGTTCCCTTGGCCTTCTTGGTCTTCTCCGGCACCTTGTAAGGAGCCGGAGTCAGCATCTCCGTCAGGAGAGCGTCCACAGTGTCTTTGGGCAGAGGGGCCGGACAGTTAATCTGGCCCGACGTCTCCACCCAGTCTTGTCAAAGGTATGGAGCTCAGACCCCGCACATGATTAAGCTAGGGGAAATAAATATCCTACTGGATGTATAGAACTCACCGAACGCACTAGGCGCTTTGCACTTAGCCCGCGGTCCTCGGTGAGAGAGGGAGGGACCTCGGCGCCCTTGAACAGCACCCTCCAGACGTCCTTGTGCGTCGTATCGAAGAGCTCGCTCAGAGTCTGGTGCTGGGTCGGGTCGAACTCCCACAAGTTAAAATCCCGTTGTTGACACGGGAGGATCCGGCGGATGAGCATGACGTGGACTATGTTGACAAGCTTGATCTTCTTGCTTTCCATACTCCGGATACATTTCTGGAGTCCATCCAGCTCCACCGATGAACCCCACGACAAGCCCTTCTCTTTCCAGGAAGTGAGCCGTGTAGGGAATCCGGATCAAAACTCGGGGGCCGCCGCCCATTTGGTGTCGCGCGGCTCGGTGATGTAGAACCAGGCCGATTGCCACCCCTTTATGGCATCCACGAAGGAGCCCTCAAGCCATGTGACATTGGGCATCTTGCCCACCATGGCTCCACCGCATTCTGCTTGTTGGCCTCCCACCACCTTCAGCTTGATGTTAAAGGTCTTCAGCCACAGGACGAAGTGGGGCCGGACGCGGAGGAAAGCCTCACAGACGATGATGAACGCCGAATTGTTGAGGATGAAGTTCGGGGCTAGATCATGAATGTCCAGCCCGTAGTAGAACATGAGACCACAAACGAATGGATGAAGGGGAAACCCCAGTCCACGGAGGAAGTGGTGGAGGAAAACTACCCTCTCATGAGGTTCCGGGGTAGGAACGATCTGCCCCGCAGCAGGCAGCCGATGTGCGATATTCGCGGCTAAGTATCCGGCGCCGCGCAGCTTTTTGATGTGCCCCTCCGTAACGGAGGAAGCCATCCATTTGCCCCCGCTTCAGACATGTTTGGAGAAGGTTGAGGGGAAGGATGTGGACTTGGGTGTTAGAGCTCGAGTGTGCAAGAACGGATAGGCAAGGAGGAAGAAGGCGTGGGTAGAAAAAGGTTAAACCTTATCCCTTTATAAGGGCGGCCGAAGCCATGCGCCCCCACTAGCCTGGTAAAACTCACTTATTCCCCAAGCGCCGTAATCATGGCGCGGTTGGGTTACCCACGCCCGTATTGATGAGAATCCCGTAATAAGGGGGACATGATCCCTGCTTTGACAAGACGTGTCAGGAAACTGCCTCGCGTTATGTGCGGAGTTAGTTAAAGGAAACGGTTCGAATAATCACCGGGCCATGACATAACGTCATGTTGCCGAAACGTGTCAGCATATTAGATTTGTGGCAATATTATTCTCTCTACGGTGGTATGTGGAACTTATTTTGCAGGGTCGGACACTATCCTTGTATTCAAATTCTTCCGGGGTGTATTCGGAGGAGGAACCCGCCTTGCAATGCCGAAGACAATACTGCACGCCGGACTCGGCGTCATTGAAGCCTAGTTCAGGGGCTACTGAGGGAGTCCTCCGGATTGCCAGACTATATCCTTTGGCCAGACTGTTGGACTATGAAGATACACGATTGAAGACTTCGTCTCGTGTCCGGATGGAACTCTACTTGGCGTGGAAGGCAAACTAGGCAGTACGGATATGGATATCTCCTCCTTTGTAACCGACCTTGTGTAACCCTAACCCTCTCCGGTGTCTATATAAACCAGAGGGTTTTAGTCTGTAGGACGACATACAATCATACCATAGGCTAGCTTCTTGGGTTTAGCCTCTCCGATCTCGTGGTAGATCAACTCTTGTAATACCCATATCATCAATATAAATCAAGCAGGACGTAGGATTTTACCTCCATCAAGAGGGCCCGAACCTGGGTAAAACATCGTGTCCCCTGCCTCCTATTACCATCCGCCTTAGATGCACAGTTAGGGACCCCCTACCCGAGATCCGCCGGTTTTGACACCGACAGTGGACCTAATGTACACGCCAAGAGGAGGCCCTCACCCGTTCCCCAAGCCAAGCTGGGTAGCGGGGACGCTAGAGGCCGAGACTTTCCACAAGCCGCCCGGAAGCTTCACCAACCCCTTCAACGATGACAACCGCTGGTTACAGCTGATATCTCAGGAGCATGATTACGCTAACCATGGATCGCAGGTGAACTAGTCCACGGCAGCGTCCAAAGACCTCGGAGCGATGGCCCCGCCCCAGGCAGGAGAGCCGCACTGGGGGCTGCGTGGGGGGAGCCCGGAGCTAGGGCCTCCCCCGTGCCGCGTGGAGCAAGGTGTTGCATGGAGGTATGTCGTCTATCGGGGAAGGCGCGGTGATCCCTTCCCCTCGGCGGGGGGCCCACAGTCGTTGATGGCGTCGCCAGCGTCCCCCTTGCCCCTTGGTCTCGTCCTAGTTTCCGGATGCCCCAACGGTGGTCGGGGGAGGCACAGGGTGGGCCCCTCATCAGGCGTCATGAAGCAAGGCCCGTGCATGTGAAGTTCTCCGCTCCTGACACTCTCACGTAATAATGAATGGGGTTGTACACGGCCGGAGTCTCCTGAGTGCCGCCCTCGGGCCTCACGGGGGCTCCCGCCCACGTCCAAGTGGAAGCACCATGCTCCGCGCTGGCCGTCGACACTGTCCCCCAATGAGTATGCTCACGCCCAGTGAAAGCACTTAGCTCCGCGCTGGTGAGAAGACAAGAAGACTAGTTAGGTGCTGGAGGCGGCTGTTGCTTTCGCCCTCTTTCTGTAAATCGATTCGCTGCCTTCTTGGACTGAGATTTGAGATTCCTTGTGTTTATTAATAATAATGGGGGGAATTTTCTCTTGATTTGTGTCAGTTTTCTTGCTTTCTGGTCGCATGTTTTTCTGAGGGGATGACACCTGCTACCCCCCTGCGAGCGCCCCGCGAGTGGGGGCTGGGCGTGGTATGTGCGCACCAGGCATGTTCGGACCAGCCCGGGCGGCGACAAGACCCCCTCGGGGTCAAGGATGCAATCGCCACAGGATCACCGCGCGCATACCTTGCCGTAGTCCGGCATCCGCTCCTCGCGAGGCTCCCTTGGATGGGCAGGAGGCTTCTCAGGAGACCTGGAATCTAGTGGGCCTCGAAGAGCTCACCTCGGGAGGAAGGTTCAACCAGGATGTCAGGGCTCGCTCAAGACATGTGGAACCAAGATAAGTGGCAACAGCTACCCCGCTCGGGGGCCCACAGGCCCGCGACGATGCGTCCTAACTCCGTCCTTAAAGGGAATTTCACCAGTTCATACATTTCATTTTATACATCACAAGGCCCCCCCCTTTAAAAATGCTTTCACGCCCCGCATGGCCGCGCCCAGGGATTTTCTTTCATACAGGTTAAGGCAAAAGGAAATACAGGTCTAGCCAGAGGCGCTACCTTCCGGGCCTTCCTCATTGCCTTCATCCACATCATTTGCGTCATCACAAGTGTTGTCTTCATCGTCGCCCTCCGCACCATCCTCATCGGCCGCGATCACGGCCGCGTCATCCTCGGGGGCGAACTCTGCAACCAGTGCGTCCATGTTGTCGTCCACCCAGGTCACCAGGTTATCCTGGATGACCCCGGGCACGGGGGCTATGGCGGTGTCGAAGTAGAAGTGGGGATCAAGGTTCAAGAGGTGACTGAAGACGCGTGAAAACACGCACCCGAGAAGGCCTCGACTTCTCTCTTCAATGAGGTCGCAAGCCCTCGCGGCCTGATCCTCTAGGCGGGTCACAACCTCGGTGAAGAAGCGGAGGTGGCAGGCGTAATCTTCCTCACGAGGGTGAGGGGCACTCTCCTCACAGATGGTGCTCAAGGCTCGGTTAGCTCTTACCCTATGGGCCTGGAGCATAGAAGCATGCTCGCGCTGCAGCGTCTGCCGACGGCACGCCTCATCCATGTTCTTCTTCGCAAGGGACGCGACACCATCGATCTGCTGCTGGAGTGAGAGCAAGTTGGTGCGTGTGGAGGCCAAGTCAGCCTGGGTCAAGGCTTGAGCTGCCTTGGTGGCTCTCTCATGCTGCTCTGCCCTTTCAGCTTTGTCTTGAGGGCGGGGATCCTGCCCTTAACCTTGGCTTCTAGGAACTCCAGCTTCAGGCAGTACTCATCGGCAAGATCCGTGCGAGCATTCGCCACCCTCTGATCGACCTCCTCCTGGATCTTGGCTTCCCGCATGGTGACGACGTCCTCAGCCATGGCCACCTGGCGCTCCCTCACCTCCAGCTGCTCGAGCTCCAGGCTGTGCTCCAAGGCCTCCAGCACCAGTGCCTCCTCACGTTTCTGGATCTCCTTCTCTTCGGAAGGTGCTCCCCTCAGTGATGCGGCCAAGATGGCCCTGCGCGCTTCAATCCGCTGCTCAAGGGCAGCGTTCGAGGCCTGGAGCTCCCACTCGCGCTCCTCGGCGGCCTCACAGCGATGGTCGGCCGCTCTGGCCTCCTCCAAGGCCCGGGCACAGGCCTCGCGTAAGGTCGCAAGCGACACCGCAGCCTTTGTGCCAGCGCGCTCATGCCGAAGATGCCCAAGGTTGATGGGGACCTTCAACTGGTGCCACTCATGCGCCAGGCGAAGGTCCTCCGTCTCAAGGCGGGCGTCCACGTCAGCAAGCTCTTCTCCAAGTCGGCTCAGCGCACCCATCGCTTCCCGAAAAAGCTCGTGGCATACATCGTCGCACCCGCGCGCAAGCTGCTGCGCATGGCCAAGCCCATTCTTCGCGCCGGGGGTTGTGGGGAAGCTTGGGGTGGCTCGCCTGCCCCTGGCAAGGGGCTGGAAGCCGGTGCCTTCCCCGCCACCTTTCGGGCCTCGGCGGAGGTGCTGGGTGGCATGGCCTTGCTGCTTGAAGACAAAGCCAGTGCCGGGATTACCCAGCCACCAGTGATGACCAATGAAGGAGCCCTCGACACGCCTTCTGCAGCCCAGGCCGGACCATGAAGGAAGGGTGACAGGAACGCAGGATCGAGACCCCCCATTGGTGCGCCTGCCTCTTGGACAGGCCTCGTGCCTCATGGAGTGGTCAGGTGTGGGGAGATCGAAACCAAGAGCGAGCCAAGGACTGGTGGAGGCCGCTCCTCAAGAGACCTCGCTGCCACAGTCGAAGGGATCCTGAAGAGCCATTGTCAGGAAAGGACGTGGTGCGCAGGGAATCATGAAGATAAGGTACTTACTCGTCTATGACTATGTACTTCCTTTGCTTTAGCGATCGGTATGCACCAGCATTGTAGCTTAGAGGCCTTTTCCTCTCGCGGAGTGTTTCAAGGTTCAGGCGAAGATAGCTGAAGTCAGGAGCGTGATCGTCAGCATCTAGGACACCCGATGGGGCCCCTGGAGCGGCGACCTCGGGAGCCTCTGATCGCGCCAGCTCTCCGGCCGCCCCCTCAGGATAGCTCGCCCGGGCCTTGGGGGCTGCCATCTCAGGAGCACCGGACCGCGTCATCTCTTCAGCTGCCGCCCCGATGGCACTCGGTGGTGCTCGCCGCCCTGCATCCACCTCTGGGGCACGCACCGCAGGGTCGGCGGGCAAAGGGACCACGAGGACGGGGTTCTCGCGGGGCCCTTCAAGGCCGGCCGGGCACAGCCCCCATTCATCGAAAAGGGGCATCTGCCTCACGAACTCCTCCTTGTTCGAGCAACAGTACATGAGGCATCCCTCCTCCGGAAGTGTGGCTGGCGCCGGGTCGCCCGTCAGGAGCTCGAGCACCGTGTGCAGCGTCTCAGGAGGAAGCACAGGCACCTGGAGCCTCATGGGGTCCCCGCTGCCAGTAAAGGCCCACATTTGTTGAGAATGACATTGAAGCGGAGCAATGCGACACTGAAAGAACTCCTTCACCACCATGGGAGCCGTCACCCCGAGCTTCTTCAACCTGGCCAGCCGGCGCCAAACGTGAGCATGTCGATGGTCGACGAGCTTCGCGTGCCCCTAGCCGGAGCTGGGTACGGCCGACACCCATGGAAGTGAGAGCAATGAGTTGAGCGCACTGGCATCCACGAACACCCATCGCTTCTGGAATCCACTTATAGCTGGTGAGAGCTCGAAGTCGATTCCCGAACCAGCTGTCGCCGCTATGGCGTAAAAGGCCACGCACCTCGAGCGCTGGCGGGCATCAACCAGGTGAAGCGAGAAGAAATGGCGAAACAAGGCCAAAGAAGGGGCAATGCCCATCATGGCCTCGCAGACAAAGGCGAAGACGGCAAGGAGAATGATGGATTGAGGATCCAGATGCAACATGTGGACTTGGTAATGCGAGAGTATGGCATTGAAGAAATCGGAGAAAGGGGGGATCAAGCCAGCCGAGAGGGCGTGAAGATGGATGGGGATCTCGGTGGCTGCCATGTCGACCATGGCCCGGGAAGCAGGCCAAACCACCGTCGCCTTCCACTCATTGGAATTGGCGGCGAGCGCCGGACGGATCTTGTCCAACCCCTCTCGGCTGACCACCATCAATCGCTCGAGGGCGGGCTCGAAGGCTGGCGGAGGTTCGACCGAAGTGCAGATTTTCCCCTTCTTCCTCGACCGCGACACCATAGCGGCAGGGGAAGACCGGTGCCTACGTCAAATCCGGAAAGAGAGACACTGTCTCTCGGGAAGGTGAAGAAGCCAAGGGTGAGCATGGCAAACGACGAAGGCAGGGCTGCATTGGCAACCGGCGGCCGCTGAACCAGGCAGATATCAAGGCTGCATGGGGAAGTGGGGGCGCCCGCGTCCCGTCGAGCGCCACACGTCCGCCAAGGCCACAGGCAGTTAGGGCTCGCGGCGCTCCGCACTTGCCCTTTGGCTTCGCCTCGAAGCCAAGTTTGAGTGCGCCTTGGGCACGGGGGCTACTATCGGCGTCCTGGGACTGGGGGTACCCAGACTTGCCTGCCTGCGGCCCATGACGTGGCTCCATCAATGGCCTGGTACGGCCTAGCTTTAGGATCAATAGCCCAAGACCCTCGCAAGGGGCCAAGCCTCGCGAGGCGGATGACACCAAGACCTCCTCGAGGGGCGGCCTGCTCAGGCTGGCTCCTGAGGAGCGGAGATATCTATGCAAGGTGCACCTCGCGAGGTTCAGATGACATGAGCCATGACGACCAAGGCCAGGCAGGCGCCAGCGGGCGGAGTGTACCAGTTTCCTCTTTGGTTCTAAGGAGGCAACCACATGTGCGGAGTCCCGAGGAATCAAGCAAAGGTTTCCATTCCGGTGCAACCAGACCAAGACCGCCAGGACGGCAGAGCGGAGGTCATCGTCGAGCCCACCATGGCGTCACGACCAGAAACTTTTGGCAGGCGAGGACTACTTTTGTCAGGATAGCATGAACTAGTTGTCTCCCTTCAAATTTGGCCGTTGTGGGATCCCTTCCCACCTTACATTTGGGAAGAGGACCAAGGACACTATAAATAGGACTTAGCCACCACCATTGATAGAGGGAGGTCAGATCATCCTGACACCCACCAGCTCGTCGAGCACAAGAACACCTCTCCTCCTGAGGTTGTTCTCCATTGTACTAGTTCATCCTCAGCCCCTCGGAGCCAATCCACCACAAAGCAGGAGTAGGGTTTTACACCACAAGGTGGCCCAAACCTGGGTAAACTGTCGTGTCTCTTGTTCATCCGGTTCGTCGAGCTAGGCCGTGGGATTAGTGAGCGGGTAGACTGGGGAGGATGAGTTCTTCACACGCACCCCAGAGTTTGAACCTCTCAAGGGTCTGCGGAACCCTGAATCCGACATCATCTGCCTATGAAGAGAGCAAAATAATGTATGGCAGGAAAATGAATGCTCCCCATGGAGGCTTGTGTGATATTTCTAGTTTCTCCAATAGTAATGCTAGCAAGGAAATCATTATATTCAGATTTGTGAGGGTCACTAAGACTACCCCATTGTGGAATTTTGCATGCATCACAAAAGTCTTCTAGGTCCATGGTATAAGATTCATCATAAAGAACAAATAGGACGGTATGAGTATTACGCTTAGATGAAAACTCGAACCTCCACAAGAAGGAATCGGTGAGATAATAATAGTGTAAGCATTTGTCCGATAAGAAGTCCTCGAGGCCGGCATTTTGTACGTACGCATATAATTCATCCTTGAAACCTGCACGATCCATAAATTCATACGAGGCCATTCACACGGCTTCACTTGAGCTTCCCTTGGTGGATCAAGGTCTAGTTCGCGTATTGCACGCCTTGGTGCTTGCTTCCTTGAAGAACCACCTTGGTACATTTTCCTAGTCATTTTTCTTCCTCAGAAAAATTTCTGAAATTTTTAGTGACTCAAAATAAAAGTGAACCAAACTCAACAAAATTTATAGCAACTACTCCTACAAGTGCCTAGAAGCTATATCATGCATCAAAACTACTTTGGACCATATAAATTTGACATGCCAGCTCAAGAACAAGGTCACCACAACAGAAAAAATTACAATGAATAAATCACTAGAACAAAAATTAATTGGACCATTGGAGGAGTCACATACCAAAGTACAATCCCCCAAAGCAGTTTTATGAACGGAGCTTTGAGCAAGGAGATCGAAAATGGCAGCAAGATGAGCAAGAACACGAGTTTGAGCTATGGAGTGATTTTTTCTGGTGGAAGAAGGAGTGGATGGGTGCTGGAATAAGTGGAGGGGGTCCACGTGGGACCACAAGGTTGGGGGCGTGCCACAGGGGGGTGGGTGCGCCCTCCACCCTTGTGGCCAGCTGGTGAGGCCCCCTGGTGTGTTCTTTGCACCAGAAATTCTAAAACAATATATAAAAAAAATCATACTAAATTTTCAGGGCATTTGGAGAACTTTTATTTTCGGAATATTTTTTATTGCACGGATAATTCAGAAAACACACAGAAAATACTATTTTGCTTTTATTAATCTAAATAACAGAAAGTAAAAGATGGGTACAGAGAGTTGTGCTTTCTAAATTCATCCATCTCATGCTCATCAAAAGGAATCCATTAACAAGGTTGATCAAGTCTTATTAACAAACTTCTTCCAAATGACATGAAACCAAAGAATTTCTGAATAACTATGTTACCTCAACGGGGATATGCATTTCCCCAACAATAAGAATATCATATCTCCTTTTGACAGTAGGAAGAGGGAATTCAAAACCTCCAATAGTAATAGTTGAAATTTTTCCGATAGAATTGATACTATGAACTTGGGGTGGTTTCCTCGGAAAGTGTACCGTATGCTCATTACCATTAACATGAAAAGTGATATTTCCTTTGTTGCAATCAATAACAGACCCTACAGTATTCAAAAAGGGTCTACCAAGGATGATCGACACACTGTCATCCTCGGGAATATCAAGAATAACAAAGTCTGTTAAGATAGTAACATTTGCAACCACAACAGGCACATCCTCACAAATACCGTTGGGTATTTCAGTAGGTGTCAATGTATTCAATTCAAGTCTACGATATAAAGAGAAAGGCATAACACTAACACCAGCTCCTAGATCACATAAAGCAGTTTTAACACAGTTTCTTTTAATGGAGCAGGGTATAGTTGGTACTCCTGGATATCCTAATTTATTTGGTATTCCACCCATAAAAGTATAATTAGCAAGCATGGTGGAAATTTTAGCTTCCAGTATCTTTCTTTTATTTGTAACAATATCTTTCATATACTTAGCATAAGGAGGCATTTTAAGCATATCTGTCAAACGCATACGCAAAAAGATAGGTCTAATCATTTCACTAAAGCGCTCAAAATCCTCATCATCCTTGTTCTTGGATGGCTTAGGAGGAAAGGGCATGGGTTTCTGAACCCATGGTTCTCTTTCTTTACCATGTTTTCTAGCAACAAAATATCTCTTATAATAACGTTGATTCTTTGATTGTGGGTTATCAAGATCAATAGCAAGTCCAATCTCTACATCATTATCATTACTAGGTTGAGCATCAACATGAACATCATCATTAACATTATCACTAGGTTCATGTTCATCACTAGATTGTGTCTCATCATCAGAAATAGAAATATCATTGGGATTCTCAAGTGTGTCTATAACAGGTTCACTAGCATGCAAAGTCCTATCAGCTTTCTTTTTCTTTTTATTTCTAGGACTAGGTGCATCAGTATTAGTTCTTTGATAATCTTGCTCAACTCTCTAAGGATGGCCCTCGGGATACAAAGGTTCCTGGGTCATTTTACCACCTCTAGTCATAACCCTAACAGCATTATCATTATTCTAACTATTCAACTCATTAAGAAAATCATCCTAAGATTTAAGTACTTGTTCTACTTGAGTTGTAACCATGGAAGCATGTTTACTAATAAGCTTAAGATCACTAACAGTTCTACTCATATAATCACCCAAGTGGTCAAGCATGTAAGCTTTACGTTTCAATTGTCTACTAACATAAGCATTGAAATTTTCTTGTTTAACAATAAAATTATCAAATTCATCCAAGCATTGACTAGCAGGCTTATTATGAGGAATATCACCTTAATCAAATCTACGGAGAGAGTTTACCTCTACTACCTGTGTCGGGTTATAAAGACCATGTATTTCTTCAATAGGTGGTAGATTCTTAACATCTTCAGCTTTAATACATTTTTATTTCATAGATTTCTTTGCCTCTTGCATATCTTCAGGACTGAGAAATAGAATACCCCTTTCCTTCGGAGTTGGTTCAGGAAGTGTCCAAACATTTTCATTACTCAATATATTATTCAATAGCAATTCAGCTTGCTCAACAGTTCTTTCCCTGAAAACACAACCAGCACAACTATCCAAGTGGTCTATGGAAGCATCGGTTAGTCCATTATAAAAGATATCAAGTATTTCATTTTTCTTGAGAGGATGATTAGGCAAATCATTAAGTAATCGGAGAAGCCTCCCCCAAGCTTGTGGGAGACTCTCTTCTTCAATTTGCACAAAATTAAATATTTCCTTCAAAGCAACTTGTTTCTTATGAGCGGGGAAATATTTTGCAGAGAGGTGGTAAATCATATCCTGAGGACTACCCACACAACTAGGAGCAAGAGAATTAAACCATATCTTAGCATCACCCTTTAATGAGAAAGGAAACAATTTGAGAATATAGTAATAGAGAATTTTTTCCTCATGAGCAAATAGGGTGGCTATATCATTCAATTTAGTAAGATGTGCCACAACTGTTTAAGATTCATAACCATGAAAAGGATCAGATTCAACCAAAGTAATTAACTCAGGATTGACAGAGAATTCGTAATCCTTATCAGTAACAAAGATAGGTGAAGTAGCAAAAGCAAGATCATATTTCATTCTAGCATTCAAGGATTTTTCTTTCAGCTTAGCTAACAATTTCTTAAGATCTTCTCTATCATTGCATGCAAAGAAGTCTCTAGCAGTTTCTTCATCCATAACATAACCCTCAGGAACAATAGGCAATTCATATCTAGGGGGAGAATCATAATCATCATTTTCAATAATATCATCAGTTTCAGTAATTTCATTCTCTCTAACCCTAGCAAGTTGTTCATCGAGAAATTCACCAAGTGGCACAGTATTATCAAGCACAGAAGTAGTATCATCATAAGCATTATGCATAGCAGAAGCGGCATCATCAATAATATGCGACATATCGAAATCAATAGGGGGTGTAGGTGTCGCAAGTTTACTCAAAATAGAAGGAGAAGCATGGCAGTTCCTTACCTCCCCTCATAGTTGAGGGTAAAATCTTGGTTCTTTGATCTTTCAAATTCCTCATGGTGATCAACAAATATAAATCCCAAGTGACTCAGAGAATAGAGCTATGCTCCCCAGCAATGGCGCCAGAAAAAGGTGTTGATAACCCACAAGTATAGGGGATCGCGACAGTTTTCGAGGGTAGAGTATTCAACCCAAATTTATTGATTTGACACAGGGGGAGCCAAAGAATATTCTCAAGTATTAGCAGCTGAGTTGTCAATTCAACCACACCTGCAAGACTTACTATCTACAACAAAGTATTTAGTAGCAAAGTAGTATGGAAGTAACGGTAACAGTGCCAAAAAGTAACAGTAGTAATGTAACATCCCGGATGTAACTTGCCATATTTGTAACTCCGACTCTGCCATTTTCGGCTTTAAGTTATGAGATTCCCTTCATGGTTGGGTTTTGTCTTTGTTTTGCATTTTGTTCATGTCATGCATTTCATATCATCTCATCATGTGCATCTCATTTGCATACGTGTTTGTCTCATGCATCCGAGCATTTTCCCCGTTGTCCGTTTTGCAATCCGACACTCCTACATGCGCAGGCGTACCCCTTTTGTCTCCTTTCATGAGAGGACGTTAAACGTTCTCAGAATGGACTGAGATTTGCCAAGTGGCCTTGGTACACCACCGGTAGACCGCCTGTCAATTTCGTTCCATTTGGAGTCCGTTTGATGCTCCAACGGTTAACCAGGGAACCACAAAGGCCTCGTGTGTGTTGCAGCCCAACACCCCTCCAAAACAGCCCAATAACCCATCCAAACCACTCCCATGTCCTCCATCATCAGATCACGATCATGTGGGCGAAAACTACACTCCATTTAGACACTCCTACCTCCTCCTACCTATAAATATGTGCCCTCCCCAAAAATTCGCGCAGATGAAACCCTAGCATTTTCCCCTCTCCGCCGCCGGACACATCTCCTCCCACCACCGGACATGTCCGCGCCGCCGCCCCGCCCACTCACGTCGCGCCACCTGTCCTCCGCCGCCGGTCCGCGGAGCCTATCGTGGGCCCGCACGAGCCCGGTCGCCACCGTCGCACGCCCACGGGCGCGTGCCCGCACCCGCAGCCTCGTCGCTTGGTCGTCGAACCTTCACCGGACCTCCGCCAGTTTCCATGCGCCGCCACGCCGGGACCCCGTCCCGCATTGCCGCCTCGCGCCCTGCCCGCGCCGCCCGCAACTTCTTCCGCGCCCGAGCGCCGGCGTCCTCGCCGCTCGGCCTCAGGCATCCATGCCGGCGAGCCCCTGCGACCACCTCGTCGGTCTTCTCCTCCTCGTCGCCTGTCCCCGTCGCCACAAGCGTCGCCGTTGCCGTTCGTAATGGTCCGGCCTCACCGGATCTGCCCGGATCCACCAGGGCCCCTCCCCGCCTTGCCTCGACCCTCGCCGGCGCTCCCTGCCATCCGCGCCGCCGCCATGGCGTCCTGCCCGTGAGGAGCACAGGAGGAGGACGAGCTCCTCCGTGTGTGGGCCCCGTGACCCGGCCCAACACGATCCCCTCAGGCCCAGCAGCGCTGGCCTGATCCACCTCTTTCCTTCCTGGGCGAAGCCCAGTGGTGAGTTGCACTATTCCCCGCTGATGCGATACATAACTATGCAACACTCGCTCGTCTGTTTTTTACCGTCCCAGAAATTCTTACGTCATATGCCCCTGTTCATGCCCTCATATCTCCATGACCGTAGCTCCGTTTCATGGATATGGTATATCAAAATGTTCATTGTGAGATGCTCTTCATTTCATTCCATTGTGGAATGCTTGTTTGAGTTCAGCTGGATGCCCAAATCATTGATGCAAGAGTGCTATAAAATGTTTACTCCTGTTACTTAGCAGATTATGATGTTTTGTCATTTTTGTCACATTTGCTGTGTGCATCATATGGGCATGAGCTCTACATGTGTTTTGAACTATGCCATTCCATATTTATAGAGGTGCTTGCCATGTATTTTTGTGATCTTTGTGGTGACTAGCACAAGCATGCAAAGTAGCCTTCATGATATTGCTGTTTTCAGGGACTTAGGTTTTGGCTAAGTCATTTTCCTGCTGTTATTTTTATGCCATGTAAACATGACGCTACAGTGAGATCCATGCTTGTTTTGAGTTGCTTCAGTAAAGATGTTTTGAACATATGGTTATGCTCTATCCATCCATGCCCCTGTTTGCAATTATGGAGTGCCCTATAATGTCTTAATATTGCTCTACTTTTGCTATAAAATGTTCCTGGCAGAATGTTAACATGTTAATCAATTGTGCCATGGTTGTTGTTAGTGATCCATGCATACTATGAACTTTCTCTTGCCATGGTTAGCTTCATGAACATGTCTTATTGCTGTTAGTATGATTATCTTTTCATGCAATGCCTGGTGATGAGTGATTTTAGCTCGCAAAGATGCCTTCATATTTCTGTTTATGCCATGCTCAGTTTTCTGCTAAGTCTGAAACTGTTAATAAAACTTGCTATGTTTACATGGATGCCATTGTATCTTCTGTGCCCTTTTGGCTCATGATCAGTAAGGGACTTTTGTTCTATGCATTTAGTAGATTCATGAAATGCCTTTGGTTTCTATGATATGTTCCTGTAGCATGTTTTTAGCTTGCTCTAAACATTGCTTCCTGATGTTATTTTTGGCATGTTAGTATTTTCAATAAGTCTGAGAAGGTGATATCTTTTGCACTTTTGCCATGCTTGTTCAAACCTGCTATTGTGTGATTTAGCCGTAGCTCAGTGTTCATGTTTTGTCATGCATCTTGAGTACACCACTTCCATATGATTTGTTGCTATGTTGGAGTGCAGTAGCTCAGTTTCTTGTTGCATTCTAGATGGCATCGTGCTGTTAATCGCAGAATTGTGCCATTCTTGTTTTGCTTGCCATTTGCAAACCGTGCATCCGATTCCGGTGATCTTTATATCGATTTCGACCGAAATCATCCCATCTTTCCAGCGGCACACTTGGTTTGCAAAATTGATGCCTTGTTCATTCTTTCCCTTCCGAAGCACGATATGCATTGCATATCATGTCCTGCATATCATGCCATGTTTTGCATCATGTTGCTTGTGCATTGCACCGTGGTTGATTGTGGTTCCTTTGCTTGTGTTCTTGCTTTGGGTAGAGATAGGAGACGCGTACGTGATCGAGGAACCTGTCGAGTACGCTAACGAGGATCAAGCTTTCGTCAACTCTGAGAACTTTGTAGGCAAGATGACCATACCCTCGAAATCACTTCTATCTTTGCTTGCTAGTTGTTCACTCTATTGCTATGCCGCGTTACCTACCACTTGCTATATCATGCCTCCCATGTTGCCATGTCAAGCCTCTAACCCACCTTTCCTAGCAAACCGTTGTTTGGCTATGTTACCGCTTTTGCTCAGCCCCTCTTATAGCCTTGCTAGTTGCAGGTGAAGATGAAGTTTGTTCCGGGTTGGAACATGGATATTGTTGGGATATCATTATTATCTCTTATTTACTTTAATGCATCTATATACTTGGTAAAGGGTGGAAGGCTCGGCCTTATGCCTGGTATTTTGTTCCACTCTTGCCGCCCTAGTTTCCGTCATACCGGTGTTATGTTCCTTGATTTTGCGTTCCTTACACGGTTGGGTGTTATGGGAACCCCTTGATAGTTCGCCTTGAATAAAACTCCTCCAGCAAGGCCCAACCTTGGTTTTACCATTTCCCTACCTACCACCATATACCTTCCCTTGGGTTCTGCAGACTCAAGGGTCATCTTTATTTTAAACCCCCCCCCCCCGGGCCAGTGCTCCTCTAAGTGTTGGTCCGAAACGGGCAGCCTGCGGGGCCACCTCGGGGCAACTCGAGGGTTACCTTTACTCATAGATTGACCTATCCAGTGTTCCCTGAGAACGAGATACATGTGACTCCTATCGAGATTTGTCGGGACATCGGGCGGCTTTGCTGGTCTTGTTTTACCATTGTCGAAATGTCTTGTAACCAGGATTTCGAGATTGATCGGGTCTTCCCGGGAGAAGGAATATCCTTCGTCGACCGTGAGAGATGGGCTAAGTTGGGACACCCCTGCAGGGTTTTGAACTTTCGAAAGCCGTGCCTGCGGTAATGGGCAGATGGGAATTTGTTAATATCCGGTTGTAGACAAGTTGACACTTAACTTAATTAAAATGAATCAACCGCGTGTGTAGCCGTGATGGTCTGTTTTTGGCGGAGTCCGGGAAGAGAACACGGTCTCGTGTTATGTTTGAACGTAAGTAGCTTCAGGATCACTTCTTGATCACTTTTAGCTTCTCGACCATGATGTGCTTCTCTTCTCGCTCTCTTTTGCGTAAGTTAGCCACCATATATGCTAGTGCTTGCTGCAGCTCCACCTCACTACCCCTTTCCTACCCTTAAGCTTAAATAGTCTTGATCTCGCGGGTGTGAGATTGTTGAGTCCCCGTGACTCACAGATACTTCCAAACACACGCTGGTGCTGATGATGCCAGTGTAGGGGACGCTACCAAACTCAAGTGGGAGTTCGACGAGGATTCAAGCCGTTACTATGTTTCTTTTCCGGATGATCAGTAGAGGAGCCCAGTTGGGACGATCGGGGATCTAGCATTTGGGGCTGTCTTTCTTTATTTTGGTTCCGTAGTCGGACCTTAGATTGTACTTTGGGTGATGTATGGATTTTTTATGTATTGTGTGAAGTGGCGATTGTAAGCCGACTCTTTATCCCTTTGTTATTCCGTACATGGGTTGTGTAAAGATTACCTCTCTTGCGACAGACCTACCATGCGGCTATGCCTCTAATTTGTGCCCCAACACGTGGGAGATATAGTCGCATTGTGGGTGTTACAAGTAATTTTGTAGCAGTTGTAACAGTCGCAACGGAAAAGTAACGACGCAAAGACCAATACGTGAAAAGCTTGTAGGCAATGGATCAATGATGGATCATTATGTTGGATGGCATTCATCATGCAATGGTTATAACATAGGGTGACATAGAACTAGTTCCAATTCATCAATATAATGTAGGCATGTATTCATAATATAGTCATACGTGCTTATGGAAAAGAACTTGCATGACATCTTTTGTCCTACTCTCCCGTGGTAGCCAGGTCCTATTGGAAACTAAGGGATATTAAGGCCTCTTTTTAATAGAGCACCGAACCAAAGCATTAGCACTTAGTGAATACATGAACTCCTCAAACTACGGTCATCACCGGGAGTGGTCCCGACTATTGTCACTCCGGGGTTTCGGGATCATAACACATAGTAGGTGACTATAACTTGCAATATTGGATCAAGAACACAAATATATTCATGAAAACATAATAGGTTCAGATCTAAAATTATGGCACTCGAGCCCTAGTGACAAGCATTAAGCATAGCAAAGTCATAGCAACATCTTAGAACATAGTGGATACTAGGGATCAAACCCTAACAAAACTAACTTGATTGAATGGTAAATCTCATCCAACCCATCATGGTCGAGCAAGCCTACGATGGAATTACTCATGCACGGCGGTGAGCATCATGAAATTGGTGATGTTGGATGGTTGATGATGATGATGGCGACGGATTCCCCTCTCCGGAGCCCAAAACGGACTCCAGATCTGCCCTCCCGAGGAAGAACAGGGCTTGGCGGCGGCTCCGTATCGTAAAACGCGATGAATCCATCTCTCTAATTTTTTCTCCCCGAACGTGAATATATGGAGTTGGAGTTGAGGTCAGTGGAGGTCCAGGGGGCCCACATGGTCAGAGGGCGCCCCCACCATTGTGGCTAGGGTGTGGGGCCCCTGCTGCTGATTCTTTCGCAAATATTTTTTATGAATTCCAAAACTTATCTCCGTGAAGATTCAGGTCATTCCGAGAACTTTTTATTCTCCACAAAAATAACACCATGGCAATTCTGCTGAAAACAGTGTCAGTATGGGTTAGTTCCATTCAAATCATGCAAGTTAGAGTCCAAAACAATGGCCAAAGAGTTTGCAAAAGTAGATACGACGAAGACGTATCAATCATTGCTGCTTCATAGTTCGTAAGTTCATCATGGTCTAGTAACATGACTTCCAGGACAGGATTACCGTACCACTCTGGTGCGGAACGTGCTCTGTTCGACCTACGAGGTCCAGTATTAACTTGATCCGAAGTTTCATGATCATCATCATTAGCTTCCTCTCTAGTTGGTGTAGGCATCACGGGAACGGATTTCTCTAATGTGTTACTTTCCAATTTGAGAGAAGGTACAATTACCTCATCAAGTTTTACTTTCCTCCCACTCACTTCTTTTGAGAGAAATTCCTTCGCGAGAAATGTTCCATTCTTGGCAAAAGATCTTGCCTTCGGATCTGTGGTAGAAGGTGTACCCAATTGTTTCCTTAGGGTATCCTATGAATATGCACTTCTCCCATTTGGGTTTGAGCTTATTAGGCTGAAGCCTTTTGACATAAGTGTCGCAACCCCAAACTTTAAGAAAGGGCAGCTTAGGTTTCTTGCGAAACCACAATTCATATGGTGTCGTCTCAACAGATTTAAACGGTGCCCTATTTAACGTGAATGCAGCTGTCTCTAATGCATAACGCCAAAACGATAGTGGTAAATCGGTAAGAGACATCATAGACCGCACCATATCTAATAAAGTACGGTTACGGTGTTCGGACACACCATTACGCTATGGTGTTCTAGGTGGCGTGAGTTGTGAAACTATTCCACATTGTTTTAAATGAAGGCCAAAATCGTAACTCAAATATTCGCCTCCATGATTAGATTGTAGAAACTTTATTTTCTTATTACGATGATTCTCCACTTCACTCTGAAATTATTTGAACTTTTCAAATGTTTCAGACTTGTGTTTCGTTAAGTAGATATACCCATATCTACTCAAATCATCTGTGAAAGTCAGAAAATAATGATACCCGCTGCATGCCTCAACACTCTTTGGACCTCATACATTGGTATGTATTATTTCCAATAATTCATTGGCTCGCTCCATTGTTCTAGAGGCATGTTCGCAAGTATCAAATGATTCATAATGAAGTGATTCGAAAAGCCCATCTACATGGAGTTTTTCATGCGCTTTACACAAATATGACCTAAACGACAGTGCCACAAATATGTTGCACTATCATTATCAACTTTGCATCTTTTGGCATCAATATTATGAATATGTGTATCACTACAATCGAGATTCAACAAAAATAGACCACTCTTCATGGGTGCATGACCATAGAAGATATTACTCATATAAATAGAACAACCATTATTCTCTGATTTAAATGAATAACTATCTCGCACTAAACAAGACCCAGATATAATGTTCATGCTCAACGCTAATTATTTAGGTCTAAATCTAATCCCAAAGGTAAATGTAGAGGTAGCATGCCGACGGCGATCACATCGACCTTGGAACCATTCCCGACGCGCATCGTCACCTCGTCCTTAGCCAATCTTCGTTTAATCCGTAGCTCCTATTTTGAGTTACAAATATGAGCAACCGATCCAATACGAAATACCCACGCACTAATACGAGCATTAGCAAGGTACACATCAATAACATGTATATCAAATATACCTTTGTTCACTTTGCCATCCTTCTTAGCCGCCAAATACTTGGGGTAGTTCCGCTTCCTATGACCAGTCCCTTTGCAGTAGAAGCACTTAGTTTCAGGCTTGCGTCCAGCTTTAGGCTTCTTCCCGGGAGTGGAAACTTGCTTTCCATTCTTCTTGAAGTTCCCCTTCTTTCCCGTGCCCTTTTTCTTGAAACTAATGGTCTTGTTAACCATGAACACTTGATGCTCCTTCTTGATTTCTACCTCCGCAGCTTTGAGCATTGCGAAGAGCTCGGGAATTGTCTTGTCCATCCCTTCCATATTATAGTTCATCACCAAGCCCTTGTAGCTTGATGTTAGTGATTGAAGAACTCTATCAATAACACTATCTTCTGGAAGATTAAATCCTAGCTGAGTCAAGTGATTATGATACCCAGACATTCTGAGTATGTGTTCATTGACAGAACTATTCTCCTCCATCTTGCAGCTGTAGAACTTGTTGGAGACTTCATATCTCTCAACCCGGGCATTTGCTTGAAATATTAACTTCAACTCCTGGAACATCTCATATGCTCCATGATGTTCAAAACGTCTTTGAAGTCCCGATTCTAAGCCGTAAAGCATGGACACTGAACTATCGAGTAGTCATCAGATCAAGCTTGCCAGACGCTCAAAAGATCAACATCTGCTCCTGCAGCAGGCCTTTCACCTAGCGGTGCATCAAGGACATAATTCTTCTGTGCAGCAATGAGGATAATCCTCAAGTTACGGGCACAGTCTGTGTAGTTGCTACCATCACCTTTCAACTTAGCTTTCTCTACGAACACATTAAAATTCGGGGGAACGGTAGCACGGGCCATTGATCTACAACATAGATATGCAAATCCTATCTGGACTAAGTTCATGATAAATTAAGTTCAATTAATCAAATTACTTAAGAACTCCCACTTAAATACACATCCCTCAAGTCATCTAAGTGATACGTGATCCGAATCAAGTAACCCATGTCCGATCATCACGTGAGATGGGGTAGTCATCAATGGTGAACATCTCTATGTTGATCATATCTACTATATGATTCAAGTTCGATCTTTCGGTCTCCAGTGTTCCTAGGCCATGTCTACGAAGGAAATATGCCCTAGAGGCAATAATAAAGTTGTTATTTATATTTCCTTATATCATGATAAATGTTTATTATTCATGCTAGAATTGTATTAACCGAAAACTTGATACATGTGTGGATACATAGACAAAACACGGTGTCCCTAATATGCCTCTACTAGACTAGCTCGTTAATCAAATATGGTTAAGTTTCCTAACCATAGACATGTGTTGTCATTTGATAAACGGGATCACATCATTAGGAGAATGATGTGATGGACAAGACCCATCCATTAGCTTAGCATAATGATCGTTTAAGTTTTTTTGCTATTGCTTTCTTCATAAGTTATACATATTCCTTTGACTATGAGATTATGCAACTCCCGAATACCGGAGGAATACCTTGTTGTTCTATCAAATGTCACAATGTAACTAGGTGATTATAAAGATGCTCTACGTGTATCTCCGAAGGTGTTTGTTGGGTTGGCATAGATCGAGATTAGGATTTGTCACTCCGAGTATCGGAGAGGTATCTCTGGGCCCTCTCGTTAATGCACATCATGAGAAGACTAGCAAGCAATGTGACTAATGAGTTAGTTGCGGGATGATGCATTACGGAACGAGTAAACAGACTTGCCGGTAACGAGATTGAACTAGCACTGGTACGCGTCGGTTCCATCAAACGGTTTTGAACCCCTTTCCGCGACGACATTTGGAACCATCGCCTAGTGAGTGATGGCGATAGGGGGTTCTTCCCACACGACCGAGAAATCGTCGGGGATAGGGAGACAAGATGCATATATAGTACTCCTACTCGTTTGTGCTCGCATTGCCATCACAGTCGGTATTCTGTGGTGCTACGTTTATGATGTGTGGCCCATCACAAACGGTTCACTATTATAGAACGTGTATGATAAGCATACAATCACACACATTCACTTTTCCCAAAATGTATGCGATAACTAATTAAGAAGATTAGCTAATCATCGTACAAGTGTCAGACAGGTTTATGAAACACCGGACCATCGTAACATGGTCGTACACGACAACTATTGCACACGCTATTCTGTGGTGCAACATTTACGATGCATACTTCATCAGAAATAGTTCATGGTTGCGAATCATGTACGATAAGGCAACTAACACAAACATTTAGTTTGCCCGCAGCATTTGTGATGTTGTCTGACATCACACACGCTTTGCAAAAGGCAACTGTGTGCATGCTTGCACACGTTTCCTCTATGTGAACCGTCTCGGATTATGGTGTATATCGCAAACGTTTGTGTTTTACCAATCGTGTGTTCTGTAACGACCTAGAGAGCGTAATTTCACCATAATTTAATGGTTGGTATTTCAAATTGTACCGTATTTGAATTTGAATTTGAATGTATGCTACAACTTTATCATATCCATCAGGTTCAAACAACCAATGCATTATTCGATTCGTAGGTACATATGTTCAAGAATTACATAAGAACCAAATAAAGAATGATGAGCCAAAGTTGTATACTTGTACCATTAAAGACGGTAAAGAAAGAGGCGAAATGCATTCTGGTTGCTGAACAAGGTGAAGCGGAATGCCCATATTGTGCCCTCATCCATGCAGAAGGCACGCATGACTCTAGTCAACCCCTTGTGATGGTCGACCGCCCATCCTTCATGGTCTTCATGAAAACATCTAGATAATCACCGTGTTCTGGTAGAAATACTTTAACCTTTGCATGCCCACGAATCATGTAGTTTGAGAGGTAATCTTGAGTAAACTGCTTTGGCAACCACTGCAAAGGAAAAAGATTCAGGCATTGTCATCTAACACAACTCATTATGGGTAGTAAAAACAAGGCTGCAGAGTTCTTACTTACCATCTTGTAGTTCGTTGTTGTCTTGGATAAAGTGTAAACAAATAGTTTAATTGCCATCTTTGGACCCATTTTACTAACATTATTTATCAGCTTCCTCACTTGATGCTGGTTCATCGATATCTCATTGCCCCATAGGCAGAAAGGGCCAAAGCGTGGATCTTTACCAATGACATATGTACCTAAAAGCACCAAATTAATATTAGAAGCTAAACAAAAATTGCACAATGATGTAGTACAACACTCTTTTATAATATCTTATAACATCCAATATACTCACATATTAGATGAATTAACATCTTATATTATGGGCCGGAAGGAGTTTAGTGCATTCTTACAAATTATTGGCTGATTAACTGCTGTTGTATCCATGGGTTACAGTTAGTTTGAGCTAGTTCGGGCTCAAATAGCCCTAAAGTATATCTAAACATGAGGGCTAGTTTGAGCTAGTTGGATCTATAACCCACCCAAAAAAACTATCCAACCCAAGAGGTGCTAATTGGAGCTAGTTCTCCTAGTGCATTTATTGTCAATGAAAAGGCCAAAGGCCAAACAAAAGACATTTCGTCTGCTCCAGATGAGGTAAGAGCGAATGATCTTTTTCGTGATTTCCATCGTAAGAAGACCGACTTGTAGAATTCTAAAAATGGGGAGCAAAGGAAGAGGCAAGCTGAGCTGACTCTTGTTCAATATCATTCTCATGATGTGTGGTGCAAAGAGAAGATTCTCGTGGAAATCCCTTCTTTCTAACCCTGCCATCCAAACAACTCTTTGGATGGAGTTAGTTCAGGGTTAGTCATGAGCTAGAAACTAACTCTACCCTCTAGCTAAGTTGATTATCCAAATAGGGTTGTGTTGTTGTTGTTGCTGCTCTTCTACGTATATCTAGACATCACCAGAACATTAATGTAACACTCTTCCTTGTTGCTATGTAGCCTAGGATTGCATATTTAGACATTAAGTATAGTGCATGTTGCTATGTAGCCTCAGATATATTACATATGGCCCTAGTTAACCTAACGAAAAATGGGTTGCAGATATATTCAGTTAAAAGTCCGATTCACCGATTAGTCCCTTACCAGCCCCCGACCTATATGGTACTAGCTACCGATATCCTGAACAATGAGCATATATAAGCCATGGGATGAAACTAACTCGATGGAAAACATCAGTCGTTCCCAAAATTGTCCTGTGTAGGTACATCGAGAAGCATGTTAAGCACAACAGGCTAAACATCAACCAAAATTATCCATGGCAGACAAAATAATATCCAAAAGATAGCTTCAGTGTGTAGGTTTAAGCATGCTAGTAAAGCAAAACAAGTGGAAAGGTGTGTTAACTGCAACAGGCCTAACATTTAACAACAAGCAAAATAGTCATTCAAACTAGTATTGTGTCGGTCTAAGTACACTGGTTATTGTTAAATAAAAATGGAAAGGCGTGTTAACTACAAGATGCAGCAACCAAATTTAGTCATTCATAGTGGTATTGTTGAAACTGGTAGTGATGAAATTGAACTGCACAGTTCATACTTGCACATATAGAACATCACGTTGTGAATAACTGGAATAAACAAGGCATACTACGAACAACCAGAGATATCATTTGAAACTAGACATATGCTAACTACAAACAACCGAACAATCAAAAACTTTAAAAGAGGCATATGCTAGCCATAACAAGCTTAACAGCAAGCAAATATATGCATTCCTATCAGTATGTTTAAAACTGGATTGATGAAATGTACTGCACAGTAAATAATTGCACATGTAGAGCATCACATTGTGAACAACTGAAATAAACAAGCCATACTGCAAACAACCAGATATAGCAATTAAAATCGGATAAAACAAATCATGGGTTTCCCCCTGTGAAGAGACACGACAAAACATATCATGGGTTTCCTCACTTGTCACAGATGGGCTCGTTCCCGTGGGAAGAGCATGGACATTGGATGCGCTCCATGTTGTCGCAGATGGGCTCCTTCCCCTTGGAAGAGCACGGCTGTAGGGTGACCACCCTGATGTCGCAGATGGGCGCTTTCCCCTTGGAAGAGCAGATGGGCTCTTTCCCCTTGGAAGAGCCGGAGAGGGTGCCCTCCTCGTGGTCGTTGTCGATGAGGTCTGACTTGGAAGTTTTGGATCCCAAGCCAGCGTCGCAGAACGTGTCTGTCGGTGTCAAAACCGACGGATCTCGGGTAGGGGGTCCCGAACTGTGCGTCTAGGCCGGATGGTAACAGGAGGCAGGGGACACAATGTTTTACCCAGGTTCGAGCCCTCTTGATGGAGGTAAAACCCTACGTCCTGCTTGATTGATATTGATGATATGGGTAGTACAAGAGTAGATCTACCACGAGATCAGAGAGGCTAAACCCTAGAAGCTAGCCTATGGTATGATTGTATGTTGTGGTTGTTGTCCTACGGACTAAAACCCTTTGGTTTATATAGACACCGGAGAGGGTTAGGGTTACACAAGGTCGGTTACAAAAGGAGGAGATATCCATATCCGTATTGCCCAGCTTGCCTTCCACGCCAAGTAGAGTCCCATCCGGACACGAGACGAAGTCTTCAATCTTGTATCTTCATAGTCTAACAGTCCGGCCAATGGAGATAGTCTGGCTGTTCGGAGACCCCCTAATCCAGGACTCCCTCAGTAGCCCCTGAACCAGGCTTCAATGACGATGAGTCCGGCGCGCAGTATTGTCTTCGCATTGCAAGGCGGGTTCCTTCTCCGAATACATCACAGAAGAACTTGAAAACGAGGATAGTGTCCGACCCTGCAAAATAAGTTCCACATACCACCGTAGAGAGAATAATATTGCCACAAATCTAATATGCTGACACGTTTCGGCAACATGACGTTATGTCATGGCCCGGTGATTATTCGAACCATTTCCTTTAACCAGCTCCGCACATAACGCGAGGCAGTTTTTCGACACGTCTTGTCAAAGCAGAGATCATGTCCCCTTATTACGGGATTCTCATCAATACGGGCGTGGGTAACCCAACCGCGCCATCGATTGCGGCGCTTGGGGGATGAGCGAGTTTTACCAGGCAAGTGGGGACGCTTAGTTTGGTCCGCCCATATAAAGGGATAAGGATTCACCTTTCTATCCACTCGAGCTCTAGCGACCAAGTCCACACTTCCCACCTCAACCTTCTCCATCCATGTCTGGAGCGGGAGGCAGGTGGATGGTCTCCTCTGTCACGGGGGGAGACATCAAGAAGCTGCGCGGAGCCGGATACTTAGCCGCGAATATCGCGCATCGGCTGCCCGCTGCGGGGCAGATCGTCCCTACCCCGAAACCTCACGAGAGGGTAGTTTTCCTCCACCACTTCCTCCGCGGACTGGGGTTTCCCCTCCATCCATTCGTCTATGGTCTCATGTTCTACTACAGGCTGGATTTTCATGATCTGGCCCCAAACTTCGTCCTCAAGATTTCGGCGTTCATCGTCGTGTGTGAGGCTTTCCTCCGCATCCGGCCCCACTTCGACATGTGGTTAAAGACCTTCAATATCAAGCCGAAGGTGGTACGAGGCCAACAAGCAGAATGCGGCGGAGCCATGGTGGGCAAGATGTCCAACATTATATGGCTTGAAGGCTCCTTCGTGGAGACAATAAAGGGATGGCAATCGGCGTGGTTCTACATCACCGAGCCGCGCGACGCCGAATGGGTGGCAGCCCCCGAGTTTCGATCTAGATTCCCTACACGGCTCATTTCCTGGAAAGAGAAGGGCTTGTCGTGGGGTTCATCGGTGGAGCTGGATGGACTCTTGAAATGTATCCGGAGTATGGCGAGCAAGAAGCTCAAGCTTGTCAACATAGTCCAAGTTATGCTCATCCGCCGGATCCTCCCGTGCCAACAACGGGATTTTACTTTGTGGGAGTTCGACCCGGCCCAGCACCAGACTCTGAGAGAGCTCTTTGATACGACACACAAGGACGTTTGGAAGGTGCTGTTAAAGGGCGCCGAGGTCCCTCCTTTTCTCCCCGAGGACCGCGGACTAAGCGCAAAGCACCTAGCACGTTCGGTGAGTTCAATACGTCCCTTAGGACATTTATTTTCCCTAGCTTAATTAAGTGTGGGGTCTAATCTCTATGCCTTTAACAGGATTGGGTGGAGATGTCGGGGCAGATTAACTGTCCGGCCCCTTTGCCCGAAGATACTGCAGGCGCTCTCCTGACGGAGATGCTGACTCCGGCCCCTTACAAGGTGTCGGAGAAGACCAAGAAGGCCAAGGGAACCCGAAAGAGTTCTTGACGCCAGGTGTTATCGGACTCATCGTCCGATAACTCTGCGGCACACTCCTCCCCCGAAGACGAAGGGCAAGAAGAAGATGCTCCCCCTCCAGGCGGGGGAGACAAGAAAAGGAAGGCCGCCCCAACTGGGGAGGCCGAAGGGTCCAAGAAGGGAAGGACTCTCCTTCCGGACAGTTCCACCACCGCTGATGAAGGCGAAGATGAGTGGTTGCCCAGGGCCAAGCCCCCGGGAGATCGTAAGTATTCGGATACCAGAGTAACTCATAGAATTCCTTCGTCGCCCTGTTTTCCCTAACGCCGAACGTAATTATACAGGCCGCCACGAGCCAGTATCGATGTATCATCAGACGGCTCCCTGGGCTCGTCGGACATGGATAGCGATCCAGTCCTGACCGCCACTTCCCCTCATCCTGCCGACGACGCCGAGGTGCTATCTCAAGAGGCACTGGATCGAGGGGAGATAGTCCCGGAGGCGCCTCACGGCGACCTTCCAGACTCCGGGAGCCGAGGGGATGGAGCCCCTGAGAGCTCCGAGTTCAGCCCTCAGCCGAACACCGCGCCGGAACCTCCAGCGGTTCCAGGCTCGGGCAGGCGGCCTCCTTCTAAGAGGGGCAAGACGCCTATGCCGGTGACCTCTGTCCATCCAGAGGCGCCGGACAATCTGTTGGAAGCACTTCGCAGCGCTTCCATCGATGAGGAGCACCGTACTGTTATGAGTGTGGTGGTCCAGAAGGTTCAGTCCGCCAAGAGCGGGTTGACTGAAGCCTGTGCCAGCCTTCTAACAGGCTTTGAGGTAAGTGTTTTAAAATGTAGTAGAAATATTACGGCGTAGATAGTAGCCCCTGATGCTTTGTTCGGTGTTCACAAAGAAAAGCCGAACAGAGGATCAAATAATATCGCAGGAGTCTAATATAAGTATGTCAATATGCATATGCAGGATTTGCTGCTGGCGTCCGCCGCACTGACTGCGGAGGTCGCCGTACTAAAGCAGGACCTCGAGGGGTCTAGGAAAGAGCTCGGCCTTGCCAAGAGGCAGCTCGAGGAGAACAAGGGTAAGTAATACCCTGTCTATAGATATGTATATATAAAAGAAAACGCGATTGCAAAATGACAGGATCATCGTACATTTGCCAGGGGCCACGACCGAGGTGGCGACCCTGAAGCAAGCGCTAACCAAGGCCGAGGATATAGCGGCCAAGGAGCGCACCGAGCGAGCGAAGCACGAGGCTCGGGTGGGCGAGGTGCAGCAAGAGCTCCAGGCTCTCGTGGCGAAGCACGAGGCGTTGGAGCTTGACTCAAAGACGCGGGAGTCTGAGCTTGCCGCGGCCCTCGAGAGCGCAAAAAGTGCCAAGGCCGAAGCCCAAAAGGCCCTCCAGGAGATCGATGCGATGAAGAAGATAGCGGCGGGTAAGGCTTTCTATATGCAAAGCAAGCATGTAAAAGTAAATTACCGATTACTTACCTGAATCCAAAGCTCTCCAGGCGCATTCGCAGATTTGCCCCGCAGCGTGTCCGATGCCGCACAATTTTACCAGGCCGAGGATGGAAGCTCAATGGAGAAGCTGTTCTGGTCTCACTATGCTGAGGCCGAACACCCGGTGCCAATGAGCGACCAGCTGAAGCAGATGGTCGAGCTACATAAGGCGGCCGATCGGGCCATGAAGAGCTTTATAGTCCGGCTGTGGCCTGGCGACACCCTTCCGAACAGCTTCTTCAGCCTGGTGAGGCGGCTTGTGGATGCCTGCCCGCGGCTGGAGGTCGCCAAGCAATCAGTCTGCATTGAAGGTGCACGCCGGGCTTTCGCCCATGTGAAATTGCAGTGGGTCAAGCTAGACGTCATTAAGCTGATCAAGGAGGGGCCTCGGAGGGCAAGGAGCACCGCCACCCCGAGATGTACTACGAGGGTGTTCTGTCGGGTGCCCGTCTCATGGCGGGCGAGTGTTCAAAAGATGTAATATTTGAATGAGACTTGCTCGTTTTATCCTGTATTTATGAAAAGTTGTTTCATATGCGCTATGCAACGCTTGTTTGAATTTAAAATATTACCTTCTATTTGGCTGTTTATCCAATCTGAGAGATGGCTAGTCCTCGGCTTCTGCCCCCATGCCACGACTGATGGGGTGTTTGGGATAAACCTGAGCACTCTTGTTCCCATGTTTGGGTCCTTCGAGGGTGGTGCTCAGCACAACGAACAAGGCAACCAGACTAATAATGCTTTATCACTCTCACTTAGCCATAAAATTCTATAATTTTAAATTTTGGCGAAGCCCCTGGTATTTGGAAGGCCAAATTTGGGGCGCGATACACGCCTTTAAGACGGACAGGGCCGGCCCCTCGCTCTAAGCGGCATAAGTCTTTAGGGACTCGAAAACCTCGCCGAACAGCGACTAGTCTCTCGCCTTATCATGACAGTCAGTTTTAGCTTTCTCTACTGAGGTGCTGAACCCAGCAGAACCGGGGCACAATCGCAGTAGTTCTCCTAGTACTACCTTAGCCGATAGAGCGGAACGTAAGGTACCAAAACATAGGAGCCGGGCAAACCCAACATTTGACCAAAGACATGATTCGGAGCTGATGCATATAATGCTATAAGTTCAGGGTGCCGCACTTGTGAAAGTGTTCGGACTTTTCACACCGTATTGTGAGGTACGTAAGCCCCTGGTGTGTTAGCCGTACCAAGGTGTACAGTTGCAAGGCGTCATTAATGAACACACACACACAGATATATATATATATATGTATATATATATATATAACAAGAATGCAATAATAGTCGTAATGTCATACATTGTTTATTAAAAAAATTGCGTTAAAGCAGAGTGATACAGATAGTGCGATAAGCAAAGAGTAGGACTATGTCCCTTCCAAGGGAAAGCTGAGGAATGATATGAAATTGAATATTTCGCTCGTTACTGTAATCCACCTGGGAATTCCGTGGTATGACGTAGCTGTCTGCCTCCTTGGTTCCTGCATCATGTGTTCGGCAATAGTGCTGCCGGACAATGTTTCCAGAGATTAAGGTCCTGAAAAAAAAGAAGGGAAAAATAACCAAACGGGAATCCCCTAGTGCGGTTTAAGCCGCGTCTTGGGGCGTGCCGCAGTTGTGCCCCCCTCCCCACCTGTGCCCATGGTATTTTTAATGCGTAATTATGTACGTGCGACACGAGTTTCGCCGGTGGGCTGGGATTGGGGTGGCCGCCGTATTGCTACGCGAGCTTAGATCGCGCCAGGTGGTCTATTTGCCGATTGCTTCGAGCGCGCTTGAAGGTGTCCGGGCTTTGAAGCGCCGAACTGGTTGATTGCCTTGAGAGGCTGCTTTGCGCTTCTGCTGCGAGGGCCGCGGTGTGCTCCTCTGTTCGGAGAGAGCGCTATGTGTTTCCATTGACTGTAATAACTCCGCGAGGTCCTGGCATCTTGAGCTTTAGGTATGCATAATGGGGTACCACATTAAATCTAGCAAACGCGGTTCGACCGAGCAGCACGTGATAACCACTGCGGAACGGGACTATATCGAAGATTAACTCTTCGCTTCGGAAATTATCCGGGGATCCGAAGACCACTTCCAGTGTAATTGATCCTGTGCAATGGGCCTCCACACCTGGAATGACGCCTTTAAAGGTCGTTTTTGTGGGTTTGATCCTTGAGGGGTCTATACCCATTTTGCGCACTGTGTCTTGATAAAGTAGGTTCAGGCTGCTGCCGCCATTCATAAGGACTCGAGTGAGGTGGAATCCGTCAATGATTGGGTCTAGGACCAGTGCGGCAAATCCGCCATGACGGATACTAGTGGGATGGTCCCTGCGATCGAAGGTGATCGGACAGGAGGACCAAGGGTTGAACTTTGGGGCGACTGGCTCCAACGCATATACGTCCCTGAGTGCACGCTTCCGCTCCCTCTTGGGGATGTGGGTTGCGTATGTCATATTCACCGTCCGCACTTGTGGGGGGAACCTCTTCTGTCCTACGGCGTGCGGCTGCCAAGGCTCCTCCTCGTCATCGCTATGCGGCCCCTTGTCCTTGTTTTCGGCAATTAACTTGCCGACCTGCTTGAACACCCAACAATCCCTGTTGGTGTGATTGGCTGGCTTGTCTGGGGTTCCGTGTATTTGACACGAGCGATCAAGTATACGGTCCAAGATGGATGGACCCATCGTACTTTGTTTGAATGGCTTTTTCCGCTGACTGGGTTTAGAGCCTTTGAATCTGGCATTGACTGCCGTATCCTCGGTATTTTTGCTGTTAATGCGGTGCTTATGTTTGTTGCGACGTGACCTGCTATTGCCTTCCTTGGTATCCGGGGTACCATGGTTCTTTGATATGTTATTACTGCGAGCCAGCCAGCTGTCTTCTCCCGCACAAAAGCGGGTCATGAGCGTCGTGAGAGCTGCCATAGATTTTGGCTTTTCCTGACCAAGGTGCCGGGCTAGCCACTCGTCTCGGATGTTGTGTTTGAAAGCCGCTAAGGCCTCTACATCCGGACAATCGACGATCTGATTTTTCTTTGTAAGGAACCGAGTCCAGAATTGCCTGGCCGACTCTTCTGGTTGCTGAATTATGTGGCTCAAGTCATCGGCGTCTGGTGGTCGCACATAAGTGCCCTGAAAGTTGTCGAGGAATGCGGCTTCCAGATCTTCCCAACAGCTAATGGCGTCCGCTGGCAAGCTGTTAAGCCAATGTCGCGCTGGTCCTTTGAGCTTTAGTGGGAGGTATTTGATGGCGTGTAAGTCATCACCGCAGGCCTTGTGGATGTGGAGGAGGAAATCCTCGATCCATACTGCGGGATCTGTTGTGCCGTCTTATGATTCAATATTTACAGGTTTGAAACCTTCTGGGAATGGATGTTCCATTACTTCGCCTATGAAGCATAAGGGGTGTGCGGCGCCTCTATATTGGGCTATATCGCGACGCAGCTCAAAAGGGTCTTGCCCGCTGTGTTCGGCCCGGCCGGATTTGCTTTTACTGTATCCGGCGTGACATTTATCGTCTCGCAGAGTAGTGCGCCCTTGTGATCCGTAGATCAATCTTGCATGCTTTGCTTTGTCCTCCAATATGTCTCGCAGGTCTGGCGTATCTCCCCATGCCTTTTTATTTGAATGGCGTTGGGGTGGAGGCTGAGCTTTTGGCTGGAATGCCTCTCTATCGCGGCCACAAGGTGGCCGATCAGCCGTATCATACGCTTCTTCCTCCAGTCGGGGTAGTAACCTGCACTTTGGGTAATTCTTGGAGGGGTGCTCGAGTTTATACTCCTCGGCCGCGAGGACTTCAGTCCATCTGTCAGCTAGCAGATGTTGATCAACTTGAAGCTGTTGCTGCTTTTTCTTCAGGCTATTTGTCGTGGCCATAAGCCGGCGCTTGAAGCGCTCTTATTCTACGGGATCCTCTGGTACGGCAAATTCATCGTCGCCGAGGCTTGCCTCGTCTTCGGAGGGGGGCATGTAATTGTCATCCTCCTCTCCGTCCGCCGCTCTCTCAGGAGGGCTGGCTCCTCCATCCTCCTGCTCTAAATCTTGCTGGAGGGGATTGTTGTTGTCTTCGGCACTATCTGAAGTGTTATTATCTCCTGTGCCGGTATCACCACTTTTGCTTTGGTGGGACTTAGAGCGGCGCCGCTGACGTCGGTGCTTGGGTTGCTTCTTGGAGGGGTCATCCTTCGATATCTCATCGCCATCGCCATTGCCTCCTGCCTGGGATCCCCCTAAACCACTCCTGGTCATCGTCAGCAGGCTGCACGTAGTAGTAGGCACCTCCAATGTAGTAGGAGTCGTCGTTGACGGTGGCGTCTGGCTCCTAGAATCCATCGTCTGGTCGCAGCAATCGGGTATAGAAAGGGGGAAAAGAGGGAGCAAAGCAACCGTGAGTACTCATCCAAAGTACTCGCAAGCAAGGAGCTACACTACATATGTATGCATTGGTATCAAATGGAAAAGGGGTATCATATGTGGACTGAACTGCAGAATGCCGGAATAAGAGGGGGATAGCTAGTCCTATCGAAGACTACGCTTCTGGCCACCTCCATCATGCAGCATGTAGAAGAGAGTAGAAGGTAAGTTCACCAAGTAACATCGTGTAGCATAATCCTACCCACTGATCCTCTCCTCGTCGCCCTGTTAGAGAGCGATCACCGGGTTGTATCTGGCACTTGGAAGGGTGTGTTTTATTAAGTAACCAGTTCTAGTTGTCATAAGGTCAAGGTACAACTCCAAGTCGTCCTATTACCGAAGATCACGGCTATTCGAATAGATTAACTTCCCTGCAGGGGTGCACCACATTTCCCAACACGCTCGACCCTCTTTGTCCGGACACACTTTTCTGGGTCATGCCCGGCCTCGGAAGATCAACACGTTGCAGCCCCACCCAGGCACAACAAAGAGCTCAGCATGCCGGTCTAAATCCTATGGCGCAGGGGTCTGGGCCCATCGCCCATTGCACACCTGCACGTTGCGTACGCGGCCGGAAGCAGACCTAGCCCCCTTAATACAAGCGCGAGCTTACAGTCCAATGCGGCGCGCGCCACTCAGTCGCTGATGTCACGAAGGCTTCGGGTGATACCATGACGTCGAGTGCCCATAACTTTCCCACGTAGTTGGTTAGTGCGTATAAGCCAGTGGCCAGACTCAGATCAAATACCAAGATCTCGTTAAGCGTGTTAAGTATCCGCGAATGCCGACCAGGGCCAGGCCCACCTCTCTCCTAGGTGGTCTCAACCTGCCCTGTCGCTCCGCCACAAAGTAACAGTCGGGGCCGTCGGGAACCCAGGCCCACCTCTACCGGGATGGAGCCACCTGCCCCTTCAACCCCCATCTCCGAATAATATCATAAGTAATGTAACAGTATAAAGTGTATAACATATGCCCGTGATCACCTCCCGAAGTGATCACGGCCCAGTAGTATAGCATGGCAGACGGAAAGGAGTGTAGGGCCACTGATGGAACACTAGCATCATATACTAAGCAGTAGGATAGCAGGTAAGGGTAACAACTGTAGCAACAATGACAGGCTATGCATCAGAATAGGATTAACCGAAAGCAGTAACATGCTACACTACTCTAATGCAAGCAGTATAGAGAAGGAATCGGCGATATCTGGTGATCAAGGGGGGGGCTTGCCTGGTTGCTCTGGCAAGAGAGAGAGGGGTCGTCAACACCGTAGTCGTACTGGGTAGCAGCGGCATCAGTCTCATAGTCTATCAGATAGAAGAGGGGGGAAGAAACAATGAATATAATGCAAACAGATGCATAACGATGCATGACAAGACAAGTAGCGGTGCTAGGGGTGCCCTAACGCGGTATGATGTGGTACCGGTGAAGGGGGAATCATCCGGGAAAATATCCCCGGTGTTTCTCGTTTTTCGACAAATGAAACAGAGGGGGAAAGTTGCGTGTTCTCTATGCCAGGGATGCGTGGTGGACGAACGGGCTGCGTATCCGGATTCGTCTCATCGTTCTGAGCAACTTTCATGTAGAAAGTTTTTTCATTCGAGCTACGGTTTATTTTATATTAATTTTAAAAGAATTAAATCATTTTTAGGATTTATTTAATTATTTTAATTCAACATTATCCAGAATAGTGTTTGCTGACGTCATCATGACGTCAGCAGTCAAGAGGGGGTTGACTGGGTCAAACTGACGTGTGGGTCCCGTTTGTCATTGACACATCACCCTAACTAACATATTAGTTAGGCTAATTAGATATTTAGGTTAATCAAGTTTAATTAGTTTAACTAAACAAGATTAATTAAGTTAATTATTTAGTTAGTTAATTAATTAATTAATCATTTTTATTTTTAATTATTTACTTATTATATATATTTTTTAATTCTTTTTTTAAACTGTTCTGTGTGGGCCCCCTTTGTCATAGGGCCCTGGGGGCCTACTGCGCGGGGTTGCTAGAGAGCGCGGGCACTTGCCCGCAGGGAGTGTGGCGAGGCAAGGCCAGTGGCCAGGGCGGCCGCGGTGGTCGTCGGCGCTGCGGCGATAGGGCGGCAGGGAGGCGGGGCAGCAGCACCAGGGGTGCGGGGGCGCGGCCGAGCCCCGCAGCGAGCGGCAGGGGCTTCGGCGGCGGCCGTGGCCGATGATGGCGAGTGCGGGGTGCCGCCAGGCTGCGGGGGAGGGAGTCGGGCGCGGGCCAGGCAGCGGAGGAGCTGTAGAGCGCGGCGGCAACGCGAGCAGGCAGCGCAGGGGGCGGAGGCGGAGCAGGGGAGTCCGGCGAGCTGCAGCAGGTGGCGACGGCAGCGGGCGCGGCCGTGGCCGTGGCCGTGGTGGCCGCGCGCAAAGGAGGGGCGCGGTCGCCGCGCGGCGAGCGCGAAGGCCCGCGGGGACGTGCAGGAGAGGGCGCGGAGCGGGGCTGGTGAGCCGGGGCAAGGACACGCACGACTGCCGTAGGTGCACATGAGCTCGTGCGGTGGTGCGTCGAGCGGGGGAGGGAAGGAGAGGGGGGTCTCATGGGGGATCGCAGGGTCAGGGCAGCGGTGCGTGAGGTGGATGACGGGGACGACGGCGGAGAGGAGAAGCATGCCGGCGGGGGAGCGCGTCGAGCTCCGGGCGGCGAGGATCCAGCGTCCGGGGCGGCGGGGTGCATCGGGGGTTTGGCCCTGATCCATATTGGATCGGGAGGGGGAGGGGAGAGACGTGGGGAGTGGGGGGAAGTGTCGATGGGTTGTTTAGGTCATGGGGGAGGAAGGGCCATATAGGCTAGATGGTTGGGCCGGCTTGGTGGCCAGCTGGGCAATTTGGCCCAGTTGGCCAGGGAGCCCCTTTTTTTCTTTTGTTTTTGTTTAGTAGTTTTTTCTTTTCTTTTATTTGTTTCTCTTTTCTATTTATTTAGTTTAAAGCACTTAGGCACTTTGTAAAATTATGTTTTCTTCACTATAATTACCATAGCAATATTTGTCACACACCGAACATTTTTGTTTTAATGTTTTAAAAACTTTAACTGCTTGCTAAATTTAAATTTGAATTTTAGAGTTTTTTGTACTAACACGCGAATACCAACAGTAAACGGGATGCCGTGGCATCATTAGCGAAGTTTTACTATAGCTTAATTATCCGGGCGTTACAAAACTCCTCCACTACAAGAAATCTCGTCCCGAGATTTAAGAGGTCGAGTAAGGGGAAAGGTTTGATTATGAAATTCTAGCGAATCTTCTCAGTCTTGGTTGCTCTTCTCGAAGACGTTGATCCATTATGTTGATGTCTTCATTTCTCTTCTTTAGGTCATCATGATGAAGTCAGCGTCCTTTCTTCAGGAACTCCATCGTACTTACGAAAGAATAAAGGGTGGGCATTCTAGGAGAACGGACCTCGGCAAGGTTGACTATCGGGTCGACAACATCGAGGAAGGTGGCGGAAAGTAACTCTCGAATTGAAACTTCAGAAAATATCGCGAGCAAAGTAAGGAGGTAATCTGGGAAGTTTCGAGCGGGCAGGCAATCGTTCGATGCCTGTTATAGGGCATGAAAGGGTCAAAGCAACGGGAATAAGTATTGTGTCCGACATCAGACCTGAAGGTGGCTCGTGAATTACATACGAGGCCACGCGCGAGGAACCTTGGAAACAGGGGGTGTACATGAGAGTCAGGTTTCGATCCTGTGGAACTATGGGTTAAAAGTAGGAAGGGCAACGACGTCTTGCATGATAATGTAAGCAAGGCATGTCAGAGCATAGCATGTCAGAGGGTAGCCTGTTGATTATGTCAGCAACAACGTCGGTACCAAGGGCGAGGGACGAAGAGAACCATTTTCCCGCTCATTGAATGAGGCGGACCAATAGGCAAAGTTCTCATCCATCGGTGGCTACCGGAGTGTCGTCAACAATAGTAACAGGGCCTTGCTGACAAAATTGTACACCAAGGTGTTTACATAAGCAGGAGAATATTAGTGCTTAGATCATATAGATCACCAGAAAGGTTAAACCAAACAATGGAAAGGAAAATATGATTATCAGATTAAACAGAACAATGGAAAGGAAAATGTGTTTAAGAACATATTTCAAGGGTATATCCTGCCCAAGGACAAGCAGATCATGATATCCATTACATGATATAATGTAGAAAACTCTTTAGGTAAGGGGAGAGAAATTTCATGACATTACCCATACAACGGTGTCTGGATAATTGAGCAAGAAACATTTAGCATTGGGCTTTAAATGTTCTTGTTGAAAATCGGAGTACCGCAGACATGCTTCGAGATAGCATTGACATGGTCTTCAAGCAAGGTCGGACTTTGGATACAAAGGATCCATCGGAAACAACTTATAGAGTAAGTCTTCCAATTTCCTCATGGAAAAATGGATAACCTTGCTGAAAAGGAATCTGTAACAATAGGGCCTCCGGCCAGATGTGCTAGGCATGACATCACCTTATCGGGTTAATGACCAATGTTATAACTCTTGGGAATATGTTCCAACCATCATATCTGACCGAGATTCAGATCTGATTGGGATCAGGATACCTCAGACTCAGGATGCCTAAGAATAAAAAGGTGTGACACAAATTGACGAGAAGACATCGCAAGATTCTCGGGAAATGAACTATGGAAGCGAGTTCCAAAACAAGAGTTCATCAGTAATCCAAGGAGAGGATGAGGAGGTGGTTGATGGACCTAGCGACCATTCCTCGAGATTTCCAAAAAGATGGGTTTCAATAGTTATGTAAACAAGGACATAACATTTGTCAGATCAAATGATATGATGGTGTATGCTCGAGGAAAACATATACAATTAAACATTGGTTGAAAGGTGCACTCGAAATATGGGCTTAGGGAGCATGATCAAGGTTAGAATGGGGATTCAATAACCAATAGTCTAAGAATGAACTAACGACCATTAACTTCAAAGCAATAGGGTTGCTAGAAGTTTTGAATTCACACGTCATAGTTCAATTGTCGGTTTTTCGGTTAGAAACAACACGGGCACCAAGGGATAAACGGATATGGCAAGAAGTATCACCTGTATCAAGAATTCTTAAGAGGTGGTGAAATTTTAACAACATTCTTGACACAAGGGATGGTAATACTCCAAGGTAGAACATATCACAAGATGGATATAATGGAACTCAAGGTACTAGTCAAAATACGATCAATTTTGTGCTGGAGGGAAGGCAATAAAGTTGTCGATGATAAGACAATTCATCGAGGGGCAAGGATGGTATTTCTCATCATGAATTTGATTGATATCCTAGAAGAGTTCATAAGGTTGATGATGATCACGACACTTTTGTCGAGAGATTTCATGAAGATGCAATCGATTGGCGATGACATCAAGCCAAAGGAATGATGAAGCGCAAGGTTATTGGAACCACGGGTATGACACAAACTCGAAATCAATCTTGTTGTTCAAGGCAAGATGATATGACAAGGAAGATTGGCGTAAGCTTAGCTCATCGTCGAAAGTTGTGCTTTGGGAATAAGGACCAGGTAGCACAATTAAAATTTAGCATGATAATGATATAGCCGATCAGGCTAGGAATGACTTGAAGGATTATTAAACTCATAAACAACGAAAATTACTTAGAGTTAATGAATCGGATTACGGACTTGATTCACTGTCGGTGTCCCTGAGTGTCTAACAACTCAGAACCCGGGTAAAAATTGGAATCGGTGAGAAATAGTACTTGAAGAAGAACTCATAAGAAGTGACATGGTTCTGTGATTTTATCGAGATACCACGGGGTAATACTCGAAGGTAGAACATAGTAGAGGTTGCAGAGGTGTATTGATCTGCAGAAGACAAGTGCTTTAACTAGTCCGAGAAATGGAATCAAGGGGAAAATATGATCGGAACCACGATTGCAAAGGATCAATTCACAGATGCCAAATGATAATATATCAAGGGAATAGTTATTATTACAAGAAGCTTCCATTATAGGATATACATTGTGTCCATGGGCATGAACACAAAGTTCAAGGTTGACTCCCACTTCTTCAAGGTATAACCTTCCATTCACCTCTCGCTTTTTCGAAAATGACATTAGTTGTTGAAAGTTTTACCTGGTGCAATACCAGATAAGTATGACCCGTGAAATCTTTCGGGTTCACACAGATTAAGGAAGGCACAGGTTCAGCCCATCGGGGCATCGTAGAAACATATACCACAAACTTCAGGAGTAAATAACACAAGCTCGATAGTAGAGCATGCTTGAGAAAGCAGATGATACAATTTACCAAAGGCATTATCACTACAAAAAAAGACACATCCGTGACATTTTGGGCCGAACGAATATTTTTTTCTGTCATACATACGACACTTCTATGATGATAATTGTGACAAAACCCGGTATCATCATAGATGTGGTGGGCTCCTAATTCTATGACAAAAAATCATGACAGAAAATGGGCTTTTCGTCCTGGGCGGGCCGGATACGCAGCTGCATGACATTCTTTGGGCCGTCCATGACGGAAAAAATCGTGGTAGAAGCGAGGGCGAGGAAAATTTCGGGGAGTTCCCGGTTACAGTGGGAGGTCGGGGGCCGAGCGATGCGCGCTTCTCTCGTACACGTACGCGCATGTGTGCGAGGCATTGGCTCTAACTGAACCCGAGCGATTGCACTGCAGGCTACGCGTTACTGAACCCGAGCGATCGATCGATGGCTGTTAACTGAACCCGGTCGAGTGATTCCTTTGCTACTGCTGCTAACAGAAGCCGATCAATGCTGCCTCTGGATGAACAGTGAGCGTTGCAGGGGGGGTTGGATGAATAGTTCCCGGTGGGGTGGATGAACAGGACCCCGTGGTGTTGCCTCTGGATGAACAGGACCCCGATCGATCGAGCCGGTTGGGGCTGGATCAACAGGACCCCGTGGAGGGCTAGATGAACAGGACCACCCCATGGAGGGCAGGATGAAAAGTAGACGGTGGAGGGCAGGATGAACAGTAGCCTGTGGAGGGGTGGTTGAACAGGAGCCCGTGGAGAGGGCTGGTTGAACAGTTGTCGGTGGAGTAGCGCGCGGTGGAGGCTGGATGAACAGGAGCCCGTGGATGAACAGTCGCAGGTGGAGGCTGGAGGAGGTCGACGGTGGATGAACAGTAGCTCGTGGAGGCTGGAGGGGGTCGACGGTCGAGATGAACAGTATCCCGTGGAGTCCCGTTTTGCGGTACGCCACACCCCTCCCGATGAAAAGGACCCACGTTTCGACCGTAGCGCTCCAACACAAGTCTGTTTCGTCCGTTTTGCGGTACGCCACACCCCTCCCGATCAACAGGACCCTTGTTTCGACCGTAGGAGGTCCGTTTCCTCCGTTTTGCGGTACGCCAGACCCCTCCCGATGAACAGGATCCCGTTTCGAACGTGGCCGGTCGAACACAAGGCCGTTTCCTCTGTTTTGCGGTACGTCAGGTCTCGTTTCCATCGCCTGTTCCATCCAAGCCCTCCCGATGAACACGACCACGCATTCCGTTCCGACCCAGCCGGTTGGCTCCCACGCGTTCCGTTGCCTCCCCATGAACACGACGCATTCCGTTGCCTCCCCATGAACATGACGCATTCCGTTGCCTCCCCATGAACACGACGACGACGCTGTTTCTCCGTTCCGACCCAGCCATGTACACGAGCCCTGGTCATACGTATGCGCGAGTAGGCATTCGAGACCCCGCCCGTATGTACACATACGTGGCCGTATTTTCTTTCTTGCACCCTGGCCGTTGTACGTACGTGTACATGCTACGTGCGCGCCTATACTACGACACATGCGTGCCTCTACTATGACACGTGCGCGCCTCTACATCAACCAGTATGTACATACACGTTCGCGACCAGAATGACAACACTACGTACGCTTTGACCAGGTGGGTCCCGACTGTCAGGCACTTCCTTGCCTGCGAAGATGTAGCTGGTGGGTCCCAGCAGTCAGGGGGCGAATCATTTTTTTTGCCCGGACGCACTTCCTTGCGTGCGAAGATGTAGCTGGTGGGTCCCAGCAGTCAGGGGGAAACATTTTTTTCGCGAAATATAGTGGCCCGTCCGGTGGGTCCCAGCTGTCAGGTGGAGGAATCATTATTTTTCGCGTAATAAGGAGGCACTTCCTTGCTACGGCCGTGGACCCAGCTGTCAGCCTCTCCACGTACAGTCCACGTCTGATGGAAGTCGTTCCTTGACCACGTTGACCACGCCGCGCCGAGAGCACCAGGGCGGAGGACGACGGCGAGGCCTAGGAAGGGGACGACACGGAGGCAGGGAAGACTCGGCAGTTTTTTCCCACGTGGAGGGGAGTACGACTGTACGAGGGTTTACTGGTTCGTCTGCCGTCGCCGGAGAATAACAACAGGTGTGGGTGAGTAGAGGGATGGCTAGGCCAGCGATGGGAGTACGGTCGGGCGGTGAGGCCTGCACGGCAGCATAGCCGTCCGCGAGGAGGAGGGAGAAGGCAGTCCTGTCGGCGCTTGTTTGAGCGGCTGGAGCAGGAAGAGCAGAGATTGACGAAGGACGACGGCCGTTGGATGTACATCCAACAGTCAGTGCTTGTGCGTCAACCTTTTTTTAGGAAAGCCTCAAATCTGTGGAAAACAGCATACAGCCCATCTGCCATTATTTCTAATAATTTACAGCCCATTTGCTAATTCTTAAGGTTTTTTTGGAGCCCATATTCTTTTTGTTAGCATTACGGCCCATATTGTGGCTACGGTTAAAAAATTATACGAAATTTTGCATATTTCGGTGCGGTCCGAACTGTTTTCAATCCCGAAATTTTGACTCACATTCAAACTGATTTTAAAAATAAATGTATATCTATATAAAATCCAACAAATTCTCCACACATAAAAATTAATGTAATTTAAAATCTTGAAATGAAAAAAAAGATATTTGAAACTAATTGCCGGTTTGATGTGTTTTAAAAATGTACAACCCATTTCTCATTACTGATGGGCCATTTTCTCGGCCAGCCGAATGAAAGCTCTCCTCGTCTTGAAAGATTTGCAGCCCAACAGGCCTAACAAAGCGACTTACTTGGCAAATCACAAAAAAACTGGGCTGTGGCCGTGGACCCAGCTGTCAGCCTCTCCACGTACAGTACTCTTCCGATGGAAGTCGTTCCTTGACCACGTTGACCACGCCGCGCGGAGAGCACCACGGCGGTGGACGACGACGAGGCCTAGGAAGGGGACGACGCGGCAGTGGAAGCCCGCGCGGAGAGGACTACGAGGGTTCACTGCTTCGGCTGCGGTGTGAGGTTGCCGTTGCCGCAGGGCCTGGCCAGCGGTGGGAATAGTAGGGGGCAGTGAGGCCTCTGCGGCAGCACAGCCGGCCACGGGAGGGTGGAGCATGCGGCAGGACCGGCGCTGCTTTGGGCGGCTGGAGCAAGAAGACGAGAGGTTGAAGAAGCACTACGGCTGTTGGATGGACATCGTACGGTCACTGGAGCTAGAATCGTTCATATTGACTAAGTCGACAAAGCCCTTCGTCCCTGTCAACTTAGTAGGCCCACAAGTCAGCCTCCCAACAAGGTGGGTCCCAGCTAGTCGGGGGAGTATTCATTTTTTTCTACGTAATAAGGAGGCACTTCCGGTGGGTCCGAGCTGACAGCGGGGGGAACGTTTTTTTCGCGAAATACGGTGGCCCGTCCGGTGGGTCCCAGCAGTCAGGGGGAAACGATTTTTTTCGCAAAATACTAGTGGCCCGTCCGGTGGGTCCCTGCTGTCAGGTGGAGGAATCATTATTTTCCATGTAATAAGGAGGCACTTCCTTGCTGCCGCCGTGGACCTAGCTGTCAGCCTCTCCACGTACAGTCCACGTCCGATGGAAGTCGTTCCTTGACCACGTTGACCACGCCGCGCCGAGAGCACCAGGGCAGTGGACGACGGCGAGGCCTAGGAAGGGGACGACGCGAAGCCGGTGAAGACGCGATAGTGGATGCCCACGCGAAGAGGAGTATGAGGGTTCACTCGTTCGACTGCGGTGTGAGGCTGCCATCGCCGCAGGGCCTGGCCAGCGGTGGGAATAGTAGGGGGCGGTGAGGCCTCCGCGGCAGCACAGCCGGCCACGGGAGGCAGGAGCAGGCGGCACGACCGGCGTTGCTTTGGGCGGCTGGAGCAAGAAGACCAGAGGTTGAAGAAGCACTACGGCCGCTGGATGGACATCGTACGGTCACTGCAGCTAGAATCGTTTATATTAACTAAGTTGACAAAGCCCTTGGTACGTTAACTTAGTAGGCCCACAGGTCAGCTTCCGAAACGGTGCGCCCCAGATGTCAGGGGGAGGAATCATTTTTTGGTCGGGTGAAGCTAGAATATCCGAGATTGAAGAAGAAGCACGACATCCGTTGGATGGACATCCAACAGCCACTGCTGCTAGAACCGTGTGTTGACTATAAGTTGACAAAGCCTTGCATACACGTCAACTCTGTTTTTTTAGGGGGCACGTCAATTTAGTAAGGCCAGAAGTGTGTGGCAGAGAACTTATAGCCCATTTGAGATTTGTAAGATTGTGTAGCCCATTTTTGAATTCTAATGGAATTTACTACAGCCCATTTACAGTTTGTTAAAAGTACAGCCCATTTCAACCAACCGTTCAAAACAGAATTCAATAAAATTTCCCACATTTTGATGGGATCCGAAATATTTTATCCCGAAATTTCTAGTCAGATTAAATACAATTTCAATATAAATTTATATTACGTAAAAATCCAATGAAACATTGCGCTCGCAACATTAATGAAATTAAAATTTTCAATATCCAAAAATAATATTTTATAAAGTAATCACGTGTTTGGTGCATTTTTTATAGTTACTGCCCAGTTTTTATAATTACATCCCATTTATTATTTCTTAAAGCCCATTTTCTTGTTAAGCCTAATGCATCCCTCATAGGAAAGATTTGCAGCCCAGCGGGGCGGAGAATAACAACTTGACCTTGCCTGGGTATTCCTAAAAAAAGTATAGCTGGGCTAGCCATTTTCAGCTTGAAAAAAATTAATATCTGGGTTGGATATCTGGCCTGGGCTAGAAGGGCCACAGCCCGCCGAGTTAATACCTGCAGCGATGTTTTCGTTGTTGTTCAGAGGAGAAAAAATAATATCTGGGCTAAACATCGAAAAACTCTGCAGTGCTCACACCTCAAAAGCACAAATACTGCTCGAGCTGCTTGGTCCCAGCTGTCGGTCGCTTCTTGTGCAATTCTCTCGTTTATTGACTACTACATAGGTTGACAATGGTGTGGGACCATGATGTCAGGAAACCAGGGGGAAGAAAAATAAATTACTCCAGCGAGCGCTTCCACCTCTGCCTCATTTTCTCCCGTGGAAACCCCTTTCCTCCCTTTTTTTGCTCGGGCAAGGACCAATGCATGCAGCACGTCCATGCGGTTATTAGGCAAGAAATAAAAGCGCTTTGCATGCTATGAATTACGATGGCCTGCATGGGTAGCTAATAAGGCATCCTCTTAACTGTTGTGATTAAATGTTGTGTTTAGAAGAGAGAAATATTCTTCTTTTCCACCAATCAGCTTGCACCTAGGTCGTGATGCACCTTCTAATACGACTTATTCACCTAGACGGGGGGGTATAGTTTTATACATACATACATATATATATATATATATATAATAAGGAGGCACTTGCGTACGTGAGGCTATGGACCTAGTGGGTCCCCATTGTCATCCTCTCCAAGTAAAGTCATCTCCTCGCCCGCGCGCGCTTTCCGCCCGAAATAGTCAGCGCCCCGCCCCGCTTCTCGGTGCAGGCGATTGCTCCGCCTTCAAACGACACAAGTGTCGTCCGTCCGTCCTACTCCCGCCCACATTAATGATACGCGGTTGCCGAGGCGGCTACTCCGGCGCCACACGTCCGTCCCTCCGCCCGCCCACCATTGCTATATAAACTGCTGCGCCGGCCATAGCCGCAGTCATCCGCATCCGTTCCCTTTCTCCTGTCCACACCACTACTGCCCACCATGGCTTCCTCACGCTCCAGCGCTCTTCGGGACGGGCGGACGACGGACCACAAGGAGATGGTAGCCATTGCTACCGACCGGCTGGCCGGCAGGCAGCTAGAGGACGACGACGTCCCAATGGAGAACATGGTAGTCGACGATCCGGTGCCAACCCCCTCCTCCGCGCCATCCTCGCTGGTGCATTGCACCATGACCATCGGCGAGGCCCGTGCCCAATATATGGACAGTGTGAGGCAGATGCGTCAGGAGCAGTTCCGGGAGGCGCAGGCCGACGCTGCCTACAACCACCATCTCCTCCAGGAGCACCTGCAGGTGGAGGAGCAGATCGCCGCGGAGTGGGCGGAGCAGGAGGCGCTGCTCGACTCGTACCGCTCTGCCCGCAAGGGCCGCATCGAGCGCTGGCGGTACCGCATGCAGGTGACGAAGGCTGCGGCCGCCTACAAAGAGGCTAGCAAAAGAGGGCGATGAAGCGGGCGAGGCGCTGTTTGGCGAGACCGAGGATGAGGCAGAGGACAATGCCGGCTCTGACGAGTCCCTGCTCCGCTGGCGTCGACGAGGCCCTGCTTCGCCGAGGCCCTGCGGCACCAACAACGAGGCAGAGGACACCGCCGGCTCCACCGAGGCCCCGCCCCGCCAACAATGAGGCAGAGGACATCGCTGGCTCAGCCGAGGCCCCACCCTGCCGGCAACGCGGGGGAGGATTTCCACCGCTCCGCTGAGGCGCCGCCCGCCGGCAACGAGACAGAGGACATCGCCAGCTCCGCCGAGGCCCCGCCCCACTGCCAATGAGGCCGCGCCACACAGAAAACAAGGAAGAGTAGAACATGGTAGGTCGCCGCCGCTCGGGTCCAAGTAAGGCCACCGCTGCTACCCTCCTGTTGAAGCCAAGCTAGGCGGGTTGACCATTGACGATCGGTTAGCTTCTTGGCGGCGACATGGAGTCGGGGAGTCCTGCTGGAGAATAACGCTGCTTCTACTTAACTGCTGGTGCAGTTGGCTGACTGACACATGGGCCCAACAGGCCACATGTCAGTTACGCAACTGCACCTGCAGTTAAGTCACTGAAGCTTCTGTTCGGCTCAGCAGGACACAGGTGGGTAGCTTCGGTTAATTAATTATACCTCCGGCGCACCCCTTTTTAGTTGAAGAATGTATGAAATGTAATGAAATCTGGCATGTTTGTATGAAATCTGACCGTGTACGAATGAATTTATTTCGATTAGTTCGAATTCTTGTATCACTGGCATTGGATGAACATGCAAAACAATACGTACTAGAATTATTCCCAGGGTGATCACCTCATTTGCAGCAGTTTCACATGTACTCCCTCTGGTCCTTTCTAGTCTGCATACAAGTTTTGTATGCAGTCAAAGTATCTCTACTTTGACCAATCTTATACAAAAAAGTATGCACTTTCACAACGTGCGAAGTAAAAAGGAACAGAAGGAGTACAAAGAGTTTGAGCAGCTTTTTAGCGTTTCTGTACATTGCAATCAAACACACAGGCCTGGCAATTCATAGAGAACATTCAAAACAATCGATGATTATGCATCTCAGCAACTCACATGTCAGAGGCAATATTTACTTCACAACTAAAGAAAAAAGAAAAAATAGATCGACGCTGCTGATAGCAAAGGGCGTCCCATTCGAAAATATCAAACACATGTCTTGCTAAAATCAATGAGCAAAATTTGACAAGGTTGTCCCATTCCAAAATATCAAATGCCTACGATTGTGGAATGGGCAGGGTTTGCCATCAGTTCGGACATTGACATGGCACCTCGTGCTAAATAAACAAGTTGTTCTTTTTGTGCAGTTCCACCAAAATCAACCAAATTCGCGCGTAGCTTGTATGATTTCGCCCTTATATGTTGCAATGCCTTGAACTTATCGGCACCTCCTTTCTTGTGGTGCAAATGAATGATTCGATGTATTCATGAACATTTTGTGCAGTTCCCATTGAAATCAAGCTAAGCACCCCTGTTTGCAAAAATACAAAAAAGTGATTAGTATAGAGCAAACTGTACTATGAATTGACAGTTTCAATAAGCACATACATGGTCCATGTAGAGCACACTTTTAGAAAAATGGAACTCACTAGAAAGAATCCTAGAACAACATTGTACTCGCGCATCACAGCAAAAAAATGGAGATTTTGTCAGTCCTTCTAAGCTGAAGTTAGTTTGGTCTTGTGGGGAGTAATGTAACCATCCTTCAACTGCTCCTTCTGATGATAAGATAGACAAGGCTTCTTCATCCTGGCATAATCAGAACTAGTCACTTCACGTACTCCATATTCTTCTTCAGAGGAAGATGATCCTGTTGTGCAAAGACAAGAGGACTACTAAATGCTAGCATCACTGTTTGCTCGAAAAAAGGAAAGGAAATATTTAAAACAACACAGATGAAGCACTTCTCAAGGACAATACCACTTTTTCATGACAGTATCTAAACAGTAGCACAACACCAATAGAGATGACAAAGCTCAATCATATGGATGAAATCAGTGGGCGAGTACCAACCTTTGTCAGGAGGCTTATTGTGTAGAGCATACAGATGAAGCAATTCTCTGGAACCATCTGTTGCTATCTACGGTGGTGGCCATGCTTACTATATACTCCTTGATTAGTTTAATGGTTCCAACATCTTCTTGTGCAGTTCCACTAAAATATATGGTATCTTCAAAGAAGATCCCTGTTTGCACAAGTAGAGATAATTACATATTACATTAAGAGTGGCATCAAATTAGTGGCAAAACAATTGCTCGTTCCAGCCATAGCAATAAATTAAGATGCAAAATTGTATCATTACTTGTGTCATCACAGTTCCAGTGCTTCATTACAGCACCGGGAGTTGATTTTTGTTTTTCTTCCCCCTGTTCTTCCCCTTCATCACTTGGTTCAATAACAAACAAGCTTTGCCTTCAATGTAAGATTTGGCATGTCAATTAGGGAGCAGAAGTATAGTACTAAACTTAATTTCCTGATGAAAGTGGCAAAATACAGGCCAGCAGTTGTGAAATATCCTTATCATACTTCAATGGGATATTACGGTGCACATACAGATTGGAAGTCTTGTCTCCATTTGTGCATTTCACTAAAATCAAGCAACATTATCGTACCAGTAGCACAACATATGAATGGACACTGCAGAATCATGTGAAAGAAGGCTAGTACTGACCTCTCATGATGCGGAATTCAAACAACTCACAAGAAGAAGATCTGAACCAAATTCGCCTTAACGGATAGGAAGTAAGATCTCCTCTTGTGCAGTTCCACTAAGATCAAGCAATCAAGCAACGTTATCGGTGTGGCATTTTGGCTGAACTGCACAAAACACTCTTAAAACAAAAGTGTTTTGTGCAGTGCAATAAAAGGTCACAATGGCAACGAGGTGAAGTAGATAACCCTGTTTACACACAGGTGCAAAGGAAACAATTAGTGGTCAATAACGGTGGATGACACGGAAGCCAACAAAAAGAAGCATCTACCTTATCTAAGTGGGAAAGAAAGCAAGATAGTAGCATTTCTCAAACGGTGGCATTGATTAATATTAACATAGAGATTATATTAACAATAAAATTCGTTAAACATGTAGTTTGCGTTTAACTATGGCATTACATCAATTTTCGAGCGGCATTATTAGAGGGTGTTTGTTTACAGGGACATTTTGGTGTAGGGACTAAAAAAACTCCATGTCAGTCCCATCTAAACCAAAGAGGAGGGACTTTTAGGGACTAAAAGTGGGCATTTGGGACTAAAGAAAGAAGACCCCGAGGGAGTCTTTTTGGGAATTTTTCCAACAGTTGCCCCTGCCATGCATCGCACCTTGTCTCTATTAGTTCATTACTAGGGGTAACATGGTCTTTTAGCATGTCATTCAATAACCTCTAGTCCATGTTTAGTCCCTGGAACCCAGCAGGTAGGGACTAGGGAGTTTTTAACCAAACATGGCCTTATATTAACAACAGCTAATGAATTGCACGGGACAGTGGACGCACCAGCACCATGTGCATCTACCGATGTACTCTGGTCATGCACAGTCTATTGCAACAAAGAACAAACAACCAAGGAGCATATTTGTGTTGGTCCCAGTTTTGTTATCTTTAGACGCCTTTCCCTATGTGAGCGCAGCAAATCTAGTCCTGCTCAAACTCTACAGCCTTGTCCCTTCCTTTCCTTTTTGAAATAGTACATTCACCCCTTCCTTTCCTCTTTGAACCACGTCCTAGATTTATGCGATACAACTTTCCCCACTACTTTCCCCCATTCCTTTCCTCTTTGAACCACGTCCTAGATTAATGCTATACAACTTTCCCCCTTCATTTCCTCTTTGAACCACGTCCTAGATTCATGCTATATACAACTTTTCCCACTACTTTCCCCCACTCCTTTCCCCTTTGAACCACGTCCTAGATTCATGGTATACATGCAGCTAGAGCAATTCATGCGCAGTAAGTAAATTATACCTTAAGGTTCTTGGGGCGTGGTTCGGTGGGCAACGGGACGGTGGCGAAGAAGAAGGGGTTAGAGGCCCTCCCGTGCCGCCGCTGGGTGGAAAGTGAAAAGCTGCGCCGGTAGTCCCTCGCTGACGGTGACATCGTTAAGCCTCCTTCCCTTCCCGGCGGACAGATCTTGCCGGCTCTTTGAGCAGCAGTGAGGGGAGAGTGAGGCCAACGAAGTCTTGTTTAGATCTGGAGAGGGCAAGAGAGTGTGAAGAGAGGAACTACAAGCGCTGAGGCTCCAGCGGGGGAGGGCGAGAGAGTGTGAAGAGAGCAACTACAAGCGCTGAGGCTCCAGCGTGTATATATATATACTGGAGAGAGAGTGTGAAGCGTGCAAACCCTAGAAAACATTTTGACCAGTCAAAGAATCCTCCTGGCACAAATTATGCTCAAGTGTAGTTATCGAACCCGAGACCTCAAGTTTGATGAGCGAACAGGCTAACCAGCTACACAACCCTCCCGTTATGTTCAACGAGAGGGAAATAACCTTTTATACATTCCTGCATTCGTGTGACAAGCATGCCGTGTTTTTGTGTGTGTGTGGGAGTCATTGGGATTTCAATCATAATCGTGTCATGTGGCTTTGGTGGTAAGACTATCCATAGTGGTGCAGAAATAATACAGCCTTAGTCACCTTACCTCTCTCTACGTAGTATGTTGGGTCCCACCAGTCAGAGGGTGAAACAAACAAATTAATAAGAAAAATTAAAAGCGCCAGCGGTGTATCTTACCTCACACATCTCGCTACTACTCGGGAACACTGTCCAATTGATCCCTCTGTTTGCTCACGTACTATTTTAAATGAATCCTTATTATAACATGCACACAAATTTTAGGCACTTGTATTCGACTTAAGTCAGTGTGCCACCGTATCTCGTATACTTACTACTCCCTCCGTCTAGGTGTAATAAGTCACGTTAGAAGGTGCAACGGGACCAAGGTGCGTGCGTGTGCATGTATGTGTGTGTGTTTAACACCATGTGTGTGTTAGAGAGAGCGACAGATCGACCTACTCCTACAGAGAGATGTTGTGTAGTCTACAATTTTAGCCGCGAGAGTCGGTGCATCCTCTCGTTTCCGGGCGTGTCCGGTAGGGACATGCGGACAGCTGCCATGCCCGCTCCTGACCAGCCTGGCCCACCCAAAGCCCCTCCATCGCCCGCGCGCGCTTCCCGCCCGAAACGGTCAGCGTCGCTCCAAAGAATCGGTGCCGCTTTCATTCCTGGGCAGAGCGGACATGACCTCTCACTAGCGCAAGAGTGATGGTTGCTTCGTCCGTCCAACTTACTGCTGGGTCTATGTGATTTGTCAGCTCATTGGTCTATGCAAAGAAGTAGAGAAATATCCACAGGGAGTGATGTGGGCAGCTGGAGCAGTGGTGCAAGCCGGCTATAAAGGGAGTTGTACCTGAGGGACGTAGCTCAACCTTGAGGAGGGCGGATGGAGGCGGCAACTGCCCACGTCGCAGCAGTGAGCAAGGGACGAAGGCAACCTCACCGGCTTTGTGAGAGAGAACGGCAGGGACCCCTGATCGGGACATGCCGACAGTGGGTTTTCCCCGTCGGCGACGGCCACCGCATCTACACTAAGCATCCACCCCTTCCCCAAGCGGATGTGATCCGCCAGGATGTTAGAGATGTGGCCACAGTCATTTTGTGCGAGAGAGTGTGAAGAGAGCAACCCCAGCAAGCAACCATGTAGGCTGGCCCATCCTGACTATGTATAGTGGAGCGGTTTCCTTTTCTCTCCATATGAACCTATCATATTGCGTACGTGCCACTGAAGAAAAAAATATTTATAAATGACGTAGCACCTACTACTTGTTCTCCTATAACCTTGCTCTTGGCATCTCCAAAATATTAACCTTGCGATTGGCTCTTCGCCTCTTCGGGAAGTCAAGCAATAATGGTAGTGCAGTATATATCGTTCTGGCTAAATGAGACCGAATGAATTGCTGCACGTCCACCACGTAGGCGAGGGTTGAGGGGCGAGGGAGAGTGCTACATAAGGAGCAAAATGAGTGAATGTACACTCTAAAATACGTCTATATACATCAGTGTTTGGAGTATGTACTAGTAGTTCATATTGAAATCTACTAAAGGACATATATATTCCAAACAATATGATATAATCTCTATAACCAAGGTAGTAGGGACGAGGAGTAAACGGATGGAGTAGTAAATTTTTCTCCTCGTCCTGCGAGCCACCGCGCGCATGGGCGAGGGAGCGGGCGTAAGGCGTAGTAAGCAAGCTTCACCTCATCCTGCGAGCCACCGCGCCCGTGGGTGGGGGAGACGGCGTACTAAGCAAGCTTCTCCTTGTTCTGTGAGTTGACGGGAAACATCAAAAGTACTCCAGTGTATAGAGCCTTGCCTCTAAGGTAGGCCCCACATGGTTTGCCTCTTTTTTTTAACATAACACGTCAAGTCACAATTTGTTTGTTCACCCGTGGTAGACGACCCTCCCTTCACCAAGTGGACAACCAGTACACGTGCCAAATTACCACGTGGGCTGCCTTTTTCGTACAGAAATGAGCTCCACCGTGTACCAGCGCGGGTGTGGTTGGGAAAGAGACGGGAGTACGTGCGCCGTGCATGCACCTCTTCTCTTCGTGCACGTCCCCCACCTACGTGGGTGTGTGTGAGAGACACAAACCGCGTTCGTGAGTGTTTTTTGTTTTGGGGTGGGGGTGGGGTGGGGGTTGATTTTGTGAATTATTTGTGGGAATATGTGTCGATGACATCTCAAACAAAATTTTGCATGCAATGTGTGTGAAATGGAGGCCTATCCATATCATACATAGAGGGTCGGGCAATCCATGAGAAGAGAGGGAGGGGTCATAGCTATTGATAGAGTCGAAGAGAGGATCAAGTGGGTGGGTGCGAGATCGATGAAGAGAGCCATCGAAATTGTGTGTGTGTACAAGTCAAAGATATAGGGCGACTGGCCTACCGGAACGTTAGAGGGCACACGTCAAGTTTGTGTGTGGCAGGGAGACATGACTAGAGCGCTCGATGTATCGGTGTGTGTGGGGGGAGGGGGTGGTGGGAGGGGTAGGCAGAGGCCTAACTATAGAGGTAGAATGACTCGTATATGTGTTGAGAAGGAGAGACCCAGCTATGTCTTGAGGGAGATCGGTCGACATCCATACATAACTGAAGGACGGGAAATATGATGGGAAAGAGAGAGGAGAGAGAGAGGGAGGGAGAGGGGTAGAGTGATGGATGGGTGATGGAGTTGCTTCTCGAAGATGGTGGGAGAGGCCTACTAGACAAACTGTGGGTGAAACTGCAATGTTATCAATAAGAGTGGGGATGTGTTTCTGTGTGTGCCTGTGCGTGATAGATCTGTCGGGACACATCCATGGATGATGAAGGGGAACCATGTGTTTGGTAAGCAAACCTAACTAGATCGGTAGATCAATTGTTGTTTGTCAGAGGAAGGGAGAGACACAACTAATGAGGTAGATCGATTGACGTGTGGGTAAAAACGAGTTATAAGGACCTAGCTAGCTATATGTATAGCGAGAGATCGGTCGGCGTACGTCCATTTGTTAGAGGCAAATAAGGCCCAGCGAGACAGATAGACAAAGAGAATGGAGCTAGGAGGTGGTGCGAGAGGCCCAACTACTAGCTAGATAGGGGGAGGAGTGTGCGGTTGTGAGAGCGATGAAAAGAGGGGCGAGAGTTTACACGTGTGTCTGACCGTATGAGAGACACGAGGCAAGGACACATAAAGAAGGAGATTGAAGGTGTGCTTGTATGTTGTAGGCAGGCATCGCTGGAGAGGTTTATCGATCGGTGTGTGTCGGAAAGGAGTTTTGGAGACTCTGGGAGAACGACCTAAATAAAAAAAATGAATGTGCCTGGTGGATAGAATGCCGAGGGAGGGGGAGGGCGAGGAGGGTGTGTGCATGCACGAGAGAAAGTTAGTGGTAGCTACAAAGGTTAGAGGATTGTGTGGGTGTAAGAGACTAACAAAGATCATAATTTGATATGAAAGCGGATTCATATATTTGAATAGGAGATCATAGTGTTTTAAACATTGCATGGATAAATATAGCGGTGATACATGTGCTGTGCACATGTTATACCATAATGTGATAATGCATGGCGTTTGCAACTCACAGCTAAATGCCGAACAATCTAAACCATACTATACATCAAACAATCTCACATTTTATTTGAATTTGTGATAATGTGTGGCATTTGCAGCTTACAACTAAATATCAAACAATCTAAACAATACTATATATCGAACATTCTCACATTTTATTTGAATTTGTGGTAATGTGTGGTGTTTGCAACTCACATCTAAATACTTGTAGGCGTAGGGGGCGGGGCACCATACATAATGTGATAAACACATTATACATATGAGACATGGTTTAGATTATGAAGATTTAGCTAGAGCTAGAAATGTAATGTGATTTGAAATCAAAATAAAGTGGATTCAAAAAATCTAGTTCAAGTTCATATAGTACACATAGTTCATATGAGACCAATCATGTGGTGTGCTGTGAAGATAATACACAAACGATGGTTTAACTTGACAATAATAATGATTATAGATCTTATTAAAACAGAGAAACGAATTCAAATGCTTTGACTTCACAACAATCATTACTGTAGATCTTATTCAAATAGAGAAACGAATTCAAATTTAGTTCATATTGAAGCGGTAGTATATACGTTTGGAATGCACTAAAACGTTCATTTGAGTAGTAAGTTGCATGCATTATACACGTAGCGAAATATTTTAATTGAACATAACATGAATTCAAAGTTTTGAATGACATTTGTAGGGCACATTGATTTGGTACAGTACACATTAGGCTTGTCCGGAAATTTCAACCCGCGCCTTGTTAGCAAAGTTAATTTTTGAGAACCTAAAGTTAATTTTTTAGAACCTAAAGTTAATTTTTTTTTGCAAAATCATTTAACCCGAATAGAAGAGAGATTAAAATCCCAGAGTATAGACGAGGAATAAAAGATCCTAATACCACCCAATGGCGACGTGGGCCCATGGACCGCACAGCCAAGTTAGTAAAACAATTTTCATCGACTAGACTCAACTTCAGCCAAGGATTGTGGAAGGGGGATTCCTACAGGCAGTCGGCTCTGATACCAACTTGTGACGCCCCCGATTCAACTGTACACTAATCATACACGCAAACGTGTACAATCAAGATCAGGGACTCATGGAAAGATATCACAACACAACTCTACAAATAAAATAAGTCATACAAGCATCATATTACAAGCCAGGGGCCTCGAGGGCTCGAATACAAAAGCTCGATCATAGACGAGTCAGCGGAAGCAACGATATCTGAGTACAGACATAAGTTAAGCAAGTTTGCCTTAAGAAGGCTAGCACAAACTGGGATACAGATCGAAAGAGGCGCAGGCCTCCTACCTTGGATCCTCCTAAACCACTCCTGGTCGTCGTCAGCGGGCTGCACGTAGTAGTAGGCACCTCCAGTGTAGCAGGAGTCGTCATCGACGATGGCGTCTGGCTCCCGGAATCCATCGTCTGGTCGCAGCAATCGGGTATAGAAAGGGGGAAAAGAGGCAGCAAAGCAACCGTGAGTACTCATCCAAAGTACTCGCAAGCAAGGAGCTACACTACATATGTATGCATTGGTATCAAATGGAAAAGGGGTATCATATGTGGACTGAACTATAGAATGCCGGAATAAGAGGGGGATAGCTAGTCCTATCGAAGACTACGCTTCTGGCCACCTCCATCTTGCAGCATGTAGAAGAGAGCAGAAGTTAAGTTCACCAAGTAACATCGTGTAGCATAATCCTACCCGGCGATCCTCTCCTCGTCGCCCTGTTAGACAGCGATCACCAGGTTGTATCTGACACTTGGAAGGGTGTGTTTTATTAAGTAACCAGTTCTGGTTGTCATAAGGTCAAGGTACAACTCCAAGTCGTCCTGTTACCGAAGATCACGGCTATTCGAATAGATTAACTTCCCTGCAGGGGTGCACCACATTTCCCAACACGCTCGATCCCCTTTGTCCGGACACACTTTTCTCGGTCATGCCCGGCCTCGGAATATCAACACGTCGCAGCCCCACCTAGGCACAACAGAGAGGTCAGCACGCCGGTCTAAATCCTATGGCGCAGGGGTCTGTGCCCATCGCCCATTGCACACTGCACGTTGCGTACGCGGCCGGAAGCAGACCTAGCCCCCTTAATACAAGCGCGAGCTTACGGTCCAATGCGGCGCGCGCCGCTTAGTCGCTGACATCACGAAGGCTTCGGCTGATACCACGACGTCGAGTGCCCATAACTTTCCCACGTAGTTGGTTAGTGCGTATAACCCAGTGGCGAGACTCAGATCAAATACCAAGATCTCGTTAAGCGTGTTAAGTATCCACGAACACCGACCAGCGCTAGGCCCACCTCTCTCCTAGGTGGTCTCAACCTGCCCTATCGCTCCGCCACAAAGTAACAGTCGGGGGCCGTCGGGAACCCAGGCCCACCTCTACTGGGATGGAGCCACCTGCCCCTTCAGCCCCCATCTCCGAACAGTATCATAAGTAATGTAACAATATAAAGTGTATAACATATGCCCGTGATCACGGCCCAGTAGTATAACATGGCAGACGGACAAGAGTGTAGGGCCACTAATGGAACACTAGCATCCTATACTAAGCAGTAGGATAGCAGGTAAGGAAAACAACTGTAGCAACAATAACAGGCTATGCATCAGAATAGGATTAACCGAAAGCAGTAACATGCTACACTACTCTAATGCAAGCAGTATAGAGAAGGAATAGGTGATATCTGGTGACCAAGGGGGGGGGCTTGCCTGGTTGCTCTGGCAAGAGAGAGGGGTCGTCAACACCGTAGTCGTACTGGGTAGCAGCGCCGTCAGTCTCGTAGTCTATCGGAGAGAAGAGGGGGAAGAAACAATGAATATAATGCAAATAGATGCATAACGATGCATGACAAGACAAGTAGCGGTGCTAGGGGTGCCCTAACGCGGTATGAGGTGGTATCGGTGAAGGGGGAATCATCCGGGAAAATATCCCCGGTGTTTCGCGTTTTCGGACAAATGAACCGAAGGGGGAAAGTTGTGTGTTCTCTACGCTAGGGATGCGTGGCGGACGAACGGGCTGCGTGTCCGAATTCGAATTGTCGTTCTGAGCAACTTTCATGTACAAAGTTTTTTCATTCGAACTACGGTTTATTTTATATTAATTTTAAAAGAATTAAATCATTTTTAGAATTTATTTAATTATTTTAATTCAACATTATCCAGAATAGTGTTTGCTGACGTCATCATGACGTCAGCAGTCAACAAGGGGCTGACTGGGTCAAACTGACATGTGGGTCCTGTCTGTCATTGACACATCACCCTAACTAACATATTAGTTATGTTAATTAGATATTTAGGTTAATCAAGTTTAATTAGTTTAACTAAACATGATTAATTAAGTTAATTATTTAGTTAATTTTTATTTATTTATTTTTATTATTAATTATTTATTTATTATATATATATTTTAATTCTTTTTTTTACTGTTCTGTGCGGGCCCCCCTTTGTCATAGGGCCCTGTTGGCCTACCGGGCGGGGTTGCTAGTGGGCGCGGGCGCCTGGGCGGGCACTCGCCCGTAGGGAGTGCGGCGAGGCGAGGCCGGTGGCCAGGGTGGCTGCGGTGGCCGTCGGCGCTGTGGCGATAGGGCGGCAGGGAGACGGGGGAGCAGCACCAGGGGTGCGGGGGCGCGGCCGAGCCCCGCAGCGAGCAGCAGGGGCTTCGGCGGCGGCCGTGGCCGATGAGGCAAGTGCGGGGTGCCGCCAGGCTGCGGGAGAGGGCGTCGGGCGCGGGCCAGGCAGCGGAGGAGCTGCAGAGCGCGGCGGCAACACGAGCAGGCGGCGCAGGGGCGGAGGCAGAGCAGGGGAGTCCGACGAGCTGCAGCAGGTGGTGACGGCAGCGGGCGCACGCGCGGTCGAGAGGGCGCGGCCGTGGCCGTGGTGGCCGCGAGCAAAGGCGGGGCGCGGTCGCCGCGCGGCGAGTGCGAACGCACGCGCGGGGACATGCAGGGGAGGGCGCGGAGCGGAGCTGGCGAGCCGGGGCGAGGACACGCGCGACTGCCGCAGTGGCGCGTCGAGCAGGGGAGGGAAGGAGAGGGGGGCCTCACGGGGGATCACAGGGTCAGGGAAGCGGTGCGCGAGGTGGATGACGGGGACGATGGCGGAGAGGAGAAGTAGGCCGGCAGGGGAGCGCGTCGAGCTCCGGGCGGCGAGGATTCAGCGACCGGGGCGGCGGGGTGCGTCGGGGGTTTGGCTCCGATCCAGATTGGATCGGGAGGGAGAAGGGGAGAGACGTGGGGAGTGGGGGGAAGTGTCGATGGGTTGTTTAGGTCACGGGGGAGGAAGGGCCATATAGGCTAGATGGTTGGGCCAGCCTGGTGGCCAGCTGGGCCATTTGGCCCAGTTGGCCAGGGAGTCCCTTTTTCTTTTGTTTTTGTTTAGTAGTTTTTTCTTTTCTTTTATTTATTTTATTTTCTGTTTTATTTAGTTTATAGCACTTAGGCACTTTGTAAAATTATGTTTTCTTCACTATAATTACCATAGCAATATTTTTCACACACCGAACATTTTTGTTTTAATGTTTTGAAAACTTTGACTGCTTGCTAAATTTAAATTTGAATTTTAGAGTGTTTTGAACTAACACACGAATACCAACAGTAAACGGGATAACGTGGCATCATCAGCGAAGTTTTACTGTAGCTTAATTATCCGGGCATTACAATAGCCGGCGGCCGAGACATGCACACATACTCTAGCCCGCTGCTTGAGTGCCTACCGCCAGTAATGGTCGTCAGCTTCCTCGGCGACGTCGGGCGAAGAGACCGCGATACACCTCTTTTGGGCTAGTCGCTTCTCGAGCTCCACGGGAAGCGTAGCCATGCTTAGGCTACGACGCTTTGGAGTGGGGGATGGGGATGGGGATCTGTGGGAAAGGGGGAGTTTGGCAGGTCTCATCTAAGAAACTCAGGGCGGCCTGGGTATGGAGATCGGTGTGTAAGCTGCGCGGGCAAACCGGCAGATGTTGACATGGGAGGCCTTGCGGCAACGGCAGCGGGGACCTTGCTAGGGTTTCGAGCGAGGGAGGTGGTGTGCGCACGCCCAAGGAGGTTTTGGTGTGTGTTTGTGTGTGTGTGTGTGTGTGTGGAGGGAGGGTGTTTGAGGAAATGATGCAGGTACTGAAAATTTTACTACGCGGGAGTCAAACGCGGTAGTGAAATGCCGGGGCTATTGAAATTTTTGATGATGGTGCATCGCACATGGTCCGGAGATAACAACCGTGTTTTATGAAACAGAAAAACCCTCGAGCCAAGCAGATATTTTCGAGGGATGCAGGCGGAATTGGTGTAACACCCCAGTGTCATGCTACAGTAACCCTCTGTGATTAAGCCTAATCCTTTGGCTAAAGAATGCTTAATCACCTTTGTTCAATATCTTTTTTCTACTCCCATCCGAATTCTAATTCAAAACATAAGTGAAACTTGAAGTTGCACAAAAGTTGCTGGAAAAATGTTCATCATTTAGCAAATATTCCAATACAATTTGATGTAAATAAAAACAACATCACTCCTATGCTAAAATGGACACTAACAATTATAACAGTGCCATTCCAGCAATTTAAAATGCAAATTCATTTATGAAAATTCCAAATGAATCTAAATCTCTCCCAAAAATAATTGTGACAGTGCCTAAAAATGCACTCGACTTTTATGATCCAGTCTACCTTTTTTCTAAATTATTAGGGTCCCTAGATAAATCATTTTCCTTCTCTGGTTTTTACAAAAAAGAGTTAACAGAGACAGGCAGAGGGGAGAGAGAGAGAGAGAGTAAAGGCCCCCCTCTCACTGGGCTTCGGCCCCGTAGGCCACCGGCCCAGCTACCGGCCGGCCCAGCCGGCGCTCCCATATCCCCTCACCCCCCCCCCTAAGACCCTAACCCACACACCCACTCCCCCCCACTCGCGCCCCCACTCTCCCTCTCCCCCAGATCCAATCGGGATCGGGCTCGACCCCGCCGTTGACCGCTCACCGCGCACCCACGCACGCACGCCCACGCGGGGCCGCCCCCGTCACCGCATCGCAGCTCACCATCGCCCGCACCCCGCCAACCGTCACCACCGCGCCAGACCTCGCCGCGGCGCCCCCTCTCCCTCGATCTGGACGCGCCGTCGCCCGGCAACCTCGCCTCGGTGCTGACCGTCGCCACCTCGCCGGACCACCGCGTCGCCGCCGCCTCGCGCCGTCGTTGGACACCGCCGGAACGCCTCCTCGACTCCACCGCTTCCCGCCGTCGCGTTCGCCCTGCATCGGGCCTCCCCTGCAATGCGGGTGAGGAACCCCACAGGCCTCCTCCTCCCTCGGCGGTTGTGTTCACCGTTGCTCGCGCCGTTTGTGCCTCGACCATGCCCGACGCGTGCACCGGCGCACTGCCGCCTTCCTCGGCGTGCGCTCACCACGCTCCCAGGCCGCGCCCCGCCCGCGCCTGACTCTGGCTGCGGCCGGCCCTGCTCCCCATCCCCACGCGGCTGCCTTCGCCGGCGTCCGCCACCTCCCCGCACCGTGGCCTCCTTTCCGGCCGCCGCGCCCGCCTACGCTTGCCCGCGCTGTCGCGCGCTCCGGTGTCCGACGCCCGGCGCCCGCGACCGCACCCCGGGGCTCTGCCCCGTTTCACCCGTTAGCCCGTTCTGGCCTCTGTGCCTATGGCACGTGGGGCCCGTCCCTGTAATAGTATAGAAAAACGGAAATAAAAGTGTTAAGCAAAAGACACAATCATAATAATTAAAATTAGTTAATTAACTTAATTAATCCTGTTAATTAACCTAATTAACTTATTAACTAATTAAGCTATTAATTAGTGTTAGTCAATGACAACCGGGACCCACGTACTAGTTTGACCAGTCTAACAGACTGTTGGCTGATGACATCATGTTGATGTCATGCCGACACAGTAATGGCCTTTATCTATTTAAATTAATTCTATTAATTCCAGAATATTAATAAAACTTTGAAAAATCGTAGAAAATAATCCGTAGCTTGGATGAAAATGTTTTCTACATGAAAGTTGCTCAGAACGACGAGACGAATCCGATTACGCCCTCCGTTCGTCTATCACACGTCCCTAGCATAGCAAACGTTGAACTTTTCCCCTCCGGTTCATCTGTCTGACAGACGTCTGAAACCGGGAAAAACTTTCCTAGATGTTACCCTCCTTCGCCAGTATCGCGTACCACTGAGTTAAAACACCCCTAGCGTTGCTTATTGTCTTGTTATGCTTATGTTTGCGTGTATTTACTGTTTCTTCCCCCTCTTCTCCCTGGTAGACCCCGAGACCGATGTTGCCCCTATGATCGACTACGTCGACGACGACCCCTACTTGCCAGAGCAACCAGGCAAGCAAACCCTCCTTGAGCATTTCGATATCGCCCATTTCTTTCCCTCTCATGCTTGCATTAGAACTGCTACTGCGTTCTGTATGATCCTACTCTGATGCATAGCCTGTTGTTGTTACCTGCTTTCATACCTTACCTGCTTATCCTAAACTGCTTAGTATAGGTTGGTTAGTGATCCATCAGTGACCCCACCTTGTCTCAGTTGCCCCGCTTTATGTTTGATGACTCGATCAGCACGATCGACGTCCAGGCCCCGACCCTTCACATCACCCCCTAGTTGTATGACTCTGCAAAGCTACAATCGAGTGCCGAGGGTGAGACCTCTTCAGCACTTCTGTTGTTAACCTGTAGTGTAGTTATTCGGTCATGGTCATCGAGGGTGATTTCCTCCTTAACAACTTCCGATACGGCTTTGTCGTGCAACCCCTCAAGTGTGAACCTCGAGGGTGGATCCTCTTACGTTCACCTTGATGATTACATCGAGTGGAATTCATCGGGGGTGATTCCTCGGGTTTTCCCCTTGCTGTTTGGACACACGGATACTTGGATTTTACCCCTGATACTTGGAAAGACGGGTCGACCCTGAGGAGTACCCGCGCGAGCTTAATTGCGAGTGATGTGGAGACGGGTTCACCTGGAAGGTGCCCGCGAGATACTTACGAGGCGTGGCTGGGCATTCTTAGCCCTTGCCGCAAGTACTGAAGACGGGGCGACGGGGTCACATCGATCGTGAGTCTCTGCTCGTTACCGCGCGTTCCTAATCCACTACGATTTGGATATTTGATCCGAGGGGCCTCTGGCCTGATAGCACTAACCATCACGTGGGCATAGTATGGGCGTTCTGCGTCGTATACATCTGCCGAAGCTTAATAGACGTCAGCGACTGAGCGACGCGCGCCGGGTTGGACTGGAAAGCACCTACCTTGTTGAAGGAGGTAGCTAGGTCTGCTCACCGGCCGCGTTTGCAACGTGCAGGAGTTCCCGGGGAGATGGCCCATGACCCCTGGGGGCATAGGTTTAGTCCGGCGTGCAGGCCTCTCTATTAAGCCTAGGTCGGGTTGCGGCTTATTGTTTGGCCGAGGCCGGGCATGACCCAAGAAAGTGTGTCCGGCCGGAGTTAATCGAGCGTGGTGTGTAAGTTGGTGCACCCCTGCAGGGAAGAAAACATCTATCGATAGCCTGTCCTACGGTAACGGACACTTGGAGTTGTATCCCGATCGATACAACTAGAACTGGATACTTGAGATGAGACATGGAGATGAGACTTGGATATGAGATGATAACTGGATAGTATGGCTCTGGGATTGCTTTCTCGTAGGGAGTCGAGAAAGGATCTCTGGCCGAGGTTGATAACATTACTGCTACTTTACTTTATGCTACTCTACTCCCTCCTGTTGCTGCAAGATGGTGGTTTCCAGAAGATACTAGTCTTCGATAGGCTAGGCTTTCCCCCTTCTCTTCTGGCATTCTGCAGTTTAGTCCACAGATACAACCCTTTCCCTTTGATACAGATGCATACTTAGTTTAGATCTGATGTAAGTCTTGCGAGTACTTTGGATGAGTACTCACGGTTGCTTTGCTACTTCTTTTTCCCCCATACCCGATTGTTGCGACCAGATGACGGATCACAGGAGCCAGACGACACCACCGATGACTACTACTACCCGGAGGATGCCTACTACTACGTGAAGACCACAGACGACTAGGAGTAGTTAGGAGGCTCCTAGGCAGGAGGTCTTGCCTTTTCGATCGTTGCTGCTTTTGTGCTAGCCTTCTTAAGGCAACTTTGTTTAACTCATGTCTGTACTCAGATATTGTTGCTTCCGCTGACTCTTGTGTTTTTGAGCTTATGTATTTGAGCCCTCAAGGCCCCTGGCTTGTCATACAAAGCTTGTATTATTTTAATTTGTGTCTAGAGTTGTGTTGTGATATCTTCCCGTGAGTCCTTGATCTTGATCGTACACATTTGCGTGTATGATTTGTACAGTCAAATCGGGGGCGTTGTCGGTGTCAAAACTGGTGGATCTCGAGTAGGGGGTCCCGAACTGTGCGTCTAGGCCGGATGGTAACAGGAGGCAAGGAACACGATGTTTTACCCAGGTTCGGGCCCTCTTGATGGAGGTAAAACCCTACGTCCTGCTTGATTAATATTAATGATATGGGTAGTACAAGAGTAGATCTACCACGAGATCAAGGAGGCTAAACCCTAAAAGCTAGCCTATGGTATGATTGTTGTATGATGAAGTTGTCCGACGGACTAAAACCCTCCGGTTTATATAGACATCGGAGAGGGTTAGGGTTACACAAAGTCGGTTACAATGGTAGGAGATCTTGAATATCCGCATCGCCAAGCTTGCCTTCCACGCCAAGGAAAGTCCCATCCGGACACGGGACGAAGTCTTCAATCTTGTATCTTCATAGTCCTGGAGTCCGGCTGAAGGTATAGTCCGGCTACCCGAACACCCCCTAATCCAGGACTCCCTCAGTAGCCCCTGAACCAGGCTTCAATGACGACGAGTCTGGCGCGTAGATTGTCTTCGGCATTGCAAGGCGGGTTCCTCCTCCAAATTCTTCATAAAAGTTTGTAAACACCAAGAGTAGTGTCCGGCTCTGCAAAATAAGTTTCCACATATTGCCACAGAGAGAATAATATTAACACAAATCTAATCTGCTGACGTATTCCGCAGCGCGACATCACACTATGGCCAAGCCTTTATTCGAATCGTTTCACTTTTCCACCTCAGCGTGTTTTGCGAGGCAGTTTCCTTGGCACGTCTTGTCAAAGCAGAGATCGTGTCCTCCATTTACGGGATTCTCATCAATGCGGACGTGGGTAACCCAACCACACCATTTATCACGGCGCTTGGGAGGCAAGCGAGTTTTACTAGGCTGGTGGGGACGCATAGTCGCATCCGCTCATATAAGGGGATAAGGATCCACCTTTTTACCTACGCCTTCTTCCTCCTTTGCCTATCCATCTTCTGCGCACCCGAGCTCCAGCGCCCAAGCCCGCACTTCCTAACTCAACCTTCTCCAACAATGTCCGGAGCGGGAGGCAAGTGGATGGTCTCCTCCGTCATGGAGGGCCATGTCAAAAGGCTAAGGAAGGCCGGATACCTGTCCAAAAACATCGCGCACCGGCTTCCTGAGGAGGGGCAGCTTCTCCCCACCCCAAGGCCCCATGAGAGGGTAGTATTTCTTCCCCACTTCCTCCACGGAATGGGTTTTCCTCTCCACCCATTTGTCCGCGGGCTCATGTTCTACTACAGCCTAGATTTCCACGATCTGGCCCCGAACTTCATCCTCAATATCTCGGCGTTTATCATCGTGTGCGAGGCTTTCCTCTGCATCCGCCCCCATTTCGGCCTCTGGCTCAAGACCTTCAACGTCAAGCCAAAGGTGGTGCGCGGCAACCAGGCGGAGTGCGGAGGTGCCATGGCGGGCAAAATAGCCAACGTCCTATGGCTCGAGGGCTCCTTTGTGGAGACCTTGAAGGGGTGGCAGTCAGGGTGGTTTTACATCACCGAGCCACGCGATCCGAAGTGGATCGCAGCCCCTGAATTCTGATCCGGACCCCCTACGCGGCTCACGTCCTGGAAGGAGACGGGCTTGTTGTGGGGCGACGAAGAAGAGGTGACCGGACTGCAAAAATGCATCCAGTCCCTGGTGAACAAGCAGCTCAAGCTTGTCAACGTAGTCCAGGTCATGCTCGTCCGCTGGATCCTTCTGTGTCAAGAACGGAACTTCAATTTGTGGGAGTTCAACCCGGCCCAGCACCGAACTCTGAGCAGGCTCTTTGACACGACGTACGAAGATGTCTTGAAGGGGCTAACCAAAGGCGCCGAGGCTCCCACATCCGCCTTCGAAGACCGCGGATTCAGCTTGCAGCGTCCTGCTGGCGAGGTAAAATATTTTCATCTTTTACAGGATGTTAAGTTTTCTTCATAGTTTGACTCTATGCGGGATCTAAACTCCCTCACCTTTGACAGGATTGGCAGGCGAAGTCCGAACTGATTAACTGTCCAGCTCCCTTGCCCGAAGACCTAGCCCCTGCACTCCTAGTGAAGCTGCTGGTTCCGGCACCTTATGTGGTGCCGGAGAAGAAGGCCAAGAAGAAGAAGGCCACGGGGACTCGAAAGAGTTCCCGGCATATGGTGGTGTCGGACTCGTCGTCCGACGAGTCCGAGACGCACTCCTCCCGTGAAGACGAGGAGGAGGAAGAAGAAACCTCTCCCCCTCCAGCGGGAGGAGAAAATAAGAGGAAGGCCGCCCTAGTAGGGGAGGCTGAGGGGTCCAAGAAGAGGAAAACCCCTCCGCCGGACTACGCCCCCGACGCCGACGAGGACGAAGAGGAGTGGCCGGAAAGGGCCAAGCGTCCGGCGAAATCATAAGTGTTCGGATACCAGAGTAACTCATGATATTCCTTTTGTTGCACAGCTTTCCCTAATGTCGAATATAATCATGCAGTCCGCCCAAGGACGGGCTCGACGAGTCGTCGAGCGGCTCCCTGGACTCATCGGACGTGAATTCAGTTTCGCCCGCTGCCTCCCCCTGTGCTGCGGATGACGCCGAAGTGGCGTCGCGACAAGCTCCGGGGCAAGAGGAGGTGGTCCAGGAGGAGCCGCGAGGCGACCTCCCGGACTCCAAGAGTAAAGGGGACAAGACCCCCTAGGGCTCCAAGTCCGGCTTCAAGCCGGACACCGCGCCGGAATCATCAACGGTTCCGGACCGTGGTAGGCGAGCTCCTGCCAAGAGGAGCAAGCCTATTGAGCCGGCGTCCTCCGTCCAACCGGAGGCGCCGGACAATCTGCCGGAGGTGCTTAAGGGTGCCTCCATCGACGAGGAGCACCGTGCCATCATGAGTACGGTGGTCCAGAAGGTTCAGTTCGCCCAAAGCGGACTTACTGAAGCTTGTACTAGCCTTCTAACAGGCTTCGAGGTAAGTAGAAATATGTAAAAATATTACCGCATAGATAGTAGCCCCTGATGCTCTGTTTGGCGTTCGGAAAGAAAAGCCGAATAGAGGATCTATTAAATATCGCAGGAGTCTAACTAAAAAGGAGTCATATACGTATGCAGGCTTCGCTGCTGGCCACCGCCGCACTGACTGCGGAGGTGGGTGCCCTGAAGCAGGGCCTCGAGCGGACCGAGCAAGAGCTCGGCCTTGCCAAACGACAGCTCGAGGAGAAAGAAGGTAAGAGATACCTTATAGAAAAAAATGCCTATAAGAAGACGCAATTGCAAAAAATGACAGGAGTATACTGCTTATTGTAGGGGCCACAACTGAGGTGGCAACCCTCAAGAAGGCGCTGTCCGAGGCCAAGAAGAGAGCGGCCATGGAGCGCACCGAGCGGGAGAAATTTGAGGCGCAGGTCGGCGAGGTGCAGCAAGAGCTTCAGGCTCTCATGAAAAAACATGAGAGTTTGGAGCTCGACTCGAAGACGCGAGCGTCCGAGCTTGCTACGGCCCTTAAAACTGCCAAATCTGCCAAGGCCGAAGCCCAGAAGGCCCTCCAGGAATTGGATGCAGTGAAAAAGATAGCGGCGGGTAAGGCATTCTCTATGCAAAGCAGACATATAAAAGTAAACTACTTGTTACTTACCCGAATCTGGAGCTCTCCAGGGGCATTCGCAGATCTTCCCCGCAGCGTATCCGATGCCGCCGCATTCTACCGAGCCGAGGAAGGCAGCTCGACGGAGAAGGTGTTCTGGTCTCAGTACGCTGAGGCCGGACACCCTGTGCCCTTGAGCGACCAACTGAAGCAGCTGGTCGAGCTCCACAAGGCGGCCGAACAGGCCCTGAAGGGCTTCATAGTTCGGCTGTGGCCTAGATAGGCCCTGCCTGGGAGCTACTTCGGACTGGTGCGGCGGCTGGTGGAGGCTTGTCCAAGGCTCGAGGTCATCAAGCGCTCTCGAAGGTACCCGTAGGGCCCTTGCCCGTGCAAAGGTGCACTGGGGTAAGCTGGACGGTGAGAAGCTTGTGAGGGACGGGCCGCCGCCGGGGAAGGAGCATCGCAAGCCCGAGAACTATTACAAGGATGTTCTGGCCGGTGCCCGCCTTATGGCAGATGAATGCACCAAGGATGTAATTTTTGAATGAACTCGCTCGTGTTATCCTGTGTGCTGAAAACTTGTTCATATGCGCTAAGCAATGCTTGAATTTAAAATGTTACTTTCTGTGCGGCCGTTTATCAAAAAATTGAGAGATGGCCAGTCATCGGCTTCTGCCCCCATGCCACTAGTGCTGGGGTGTTCGGGATAAACCCGAGCGCTCTTTTTCCCATGATTGGGTTCGTCGAGGGAGGCGCTCAGCACAACGAACAAGGAAATCAGACTATAATGCTTGAACACTCTCACTTAGCCATAGAACTCTATAATTTTAAATTTCGGCGACGCCCCTAGTATTCGGAAGACCGAGTTCGGGGCGCTATCCACGCCTTGGCCGGACAAAGCCGGTTCCTCGCTCGAAGCGGCATAAGTCTTTAAGGACTCGAAAAACCTCTCGAACAGCGACCGGTCTCTCGCCTCATCATGACAGTCAGTTTTAGCTTTCTCTACTGAGGTGCTCAGCCCAGCTCAACTGGGGCACAATCGCAGTAGTTCTCCTAGTGCTACCTTAGCCGATATAGTGGAACGTAAGGCACCAAAACATAGGAGCCGGGCAAACCCAACTATTGACCCAAATCATGATTCGGAGCCGATGCATATAGTGCTATAAGTTCGGGGTGCCGCACTTGTGAAAGTGTATGGACTTCTCACGCCATATTGATGGGTACTGAAGCCCCTGGCGTATTTTTGCCGTACCACAGTGTACGGATGCAACATGTTATTGATAAACATATATATAAAAAGTGGATAATGCAAAAAATAGACAAAAAGCTATGCATTGTTTATAGAAAGGCTACTATGAAAGCGGAACGATACAAATAGTGTGATAAGCAAAAGAAATTGGACTATTTAACATGTCCTGGCCAGGGGCAGGCCGCAGAATTGTATTAAAAAATAGGTATACTGCTCGCAATAGAGACCACCTGGGAGTTCCATAATGCGTCGTGGCTTGTCTGCTTTCCTGGATCTTGCATCGTTTGTGCGGCAGTTGAATTGCCGAACGGGTCATCCGAAGTATGGAGTCCTGAGAGTAAGAGAGAAAAAGAAAAAAAAAAGGAATCCGGCAGCCCCTGGTGCGGTTTAAGCCGTATTTCGGACGTGCCGTGATAGTGCCCCTTCCCCTGTGCCCATGGTATTTCAAGAGCGTAGTTATCTACACGAAGCACTAGTTTCGCTATATCGCGAGGGCTAGGGTTGGGGCCGCATTGCTACGCTAGCTCAGAACGTGCCAGGCGGTCTTGTTGTAGGGTACTCCGGGCGCGCTTGACAGTGTCCGACTTTTTGAAGGCCGAACTGGAGAACTGCCTAGAGAGCCTGCCTTGTACTTCTGCTGCGAGTGCTGCCGTGTGCTCCTCCATTCGGAGGGAGCGTTCAGTGTTCCCATTGACCGTGATTACTCCTCTAGGGACTGGCATCTTGAGCTTGAGGTACGCATAGTGCGGTACCGCGTTGAATTTTGCGAATGCGGTTCGCCCGAGCAGTGCGTGATAGCCACTGCGGAACGGGACTATGTCGAAGATTAACTCCTCGCTTCGGAAGTTATCCGGAGATCCGAAGAGCACTTCTAGTGTGACTGAGCCTGTACAGTTGGCTTCTACACCTGGTATGACGCCTTTAAAGGTCATTTTGGTGGGCTTGATCCTCGAGGGATCTATGCCCATTTTCGCACTGTATCCTGGTAAAGCAGGTTCAGGATGCTGCCGCCGTCCATGAGGACTCTTGTGAGATGAAATCCGTCAATGATTGGGTCTAGAACCAATGCGGCGAAGCCGCCGTGGCGGATGCTAGTGGGGTGGTCCCTTCGATCAAAGGTGATCGGGTAGGAGGACCATGGGTTGAACTTTGGGGCGACTGGCTCTATCACATATACGTCCCGTAACGCACGCTTCCGCTCCCTCTTAGGGATGTGGGTTGCATATATCATGTTCACCGTCCGCACTTGCGGGGGAAATCCCTTCTGTCCACTGTTGTTCGGCGGCCTAGGCTCCTCCTCATCGTTGCTATGCAGCCCCTTGTCTTTGTTTTCGGCTCTTAACTTGCCTGCCTGCTTAAACACCCAACAGTCCCTGTTGGTGTGATTGGCTGGCTTTTCGGGGGTGCCATGTATCTGGCACAAGCGGTCGAGTATTCGGTCCAAACTAGACGGGCCCTGAGTATTTCTTTTGAATGCCTTTTTCCGTTGACCGGATTTGTAGCCTCGGAATCCGGCATTAACTGCCGTATCCTCGTTGCTGTCGCTGTTAACGCGGCGCTTTTGTTTGTTCCGACGCGACCTATCGCTTTTGCCCTTGGTATTTGAATTACCAGGGTTCTTGGTTAAATTGTTGCTGCGAGCTAGCCAGCTGTCTTCTCCCGCGCAAAAGCGGGTCATGAGTGTCGTGAGGGCTGCCATAGATTTCGGCTTTTCCTGTCCCAGGTGCCGGGCAAGCCACTCGTCACGGATATTATGCTTGAAGGCCGCTAAGGCCTCTGCGTCCGGACAGTCGACTATCTGGTTTTTCTTTGTTAGGAACCATGTCCAGAATTGCCTGGCCGATTCCTCTGGCTGCTGAATTATGTGGCTTAGGTCATCGGTGTCCGGTCTTCCAGGTCCTCCCAAGAACCGATTGAGTCTGCTGGCAAGCTGTTAAGCCAATGTCGGGCCGGTCCCTTAAGTTTGAGTGGGAGGTATTTGATGGCGTGTAGATCATCACCGCGGGCCATGTGGATATGAAGGAGATAATCCTTGATCCATACCGCAGGATCTGTTGTGCCATCGTACGATTCGATGTTTACGGGTTTGAAGCCCTCAGGGATTTTATGATCCATTACTTCGTCTGTGAAGCATAGTGGGTGTGCGGTGCCTCTGTATTGGGCTATATCGTGACACAGCTCGAAGGAGCTTTGTCTGTTGAGTTCGGCCCGACCGGATTTATTGCATCCAGAGTGACGATCACCGTCATGTGCCGTGGGGCGCCTGCGCGATCTGTAGATCGATCTTGTTTGCCTTGCCTTGTCCTCAAGTATGTCGCGCAGGTCAGGCGCATTTTCCCGTGCCTTAGTATGCTTGGCGCGGCGTCGGGGCATGGCTTGAGTGGAGGGCCAAGAGGCCTCTCTGTCGCGGCCACGAGGTGGCCGGTCGGCCACGTCATGCGCTGGTGATGTAGGTGCTTCCTCCTCTAGTCGGGGTAGCAGCCTGCGCTTTGGGTAACTCTTGGGGGGGCGTTCGAGTTCATACTCTTCGGCCGCAAGGACTTCAGTCCATCTGTCAGCTAGCAAATCCTGATCATCTCTAAGCTGTTGCTGCTTTTTCTTGAGGCTGCTTGCCGTGGCCATAAGCCTGCGTTTAAAACGCTCTTGTTCGGCGAGATCCTCTGGCACGACGAACTCGTCGTCGTCGAGGCTTGCCTCGTCTTCGGAGGGAGGCGTATAATTATCGTCCTCAACCTCTTGGTCCGCCACCCTCTCATGAGGGCTGGCTTCTCTGTCCTCCTGTGCTGAATCTTGCTGGAGGGGGTGTTCTTCGGTGCCATCCGGAGTAGTATTATCTCCCGTGCCGGAATCACCATTTTTGCTTTGGCGGGATTTAGAGCGGCGCCGCTGACGCCGGCGCTTGGGCTGTTTCTTAGAGGTATCGTCCCCCGCTGTTCCATCACCATCTCCATCCTTTGGAGTGTCCACCATATATATGTCATATGACGAGGTGGCCTTCCAGCGCCCTACAGGTGCTGGTTCTTGTTCGTCTCTTGCATCGTCGTCCATGCCGTCGATGTCTTCGGAGTCGAAGTCAAGCATGTCGGTTAAGTCGTCGACAGTGGCTACCAAGTGGGTGGTGGGTGGGTTTTGAATTTCTTCATCGCCCGTATCCCAACCTTGCTGCCGTAGTCCGGCCAGGGCTCTCCTGATAAAGAGAGAGACTTTAGAGAATTCAGGATGTTGCCGAAGGGCGAGTGCTGAAAGATGTCCACGGCGGTGAACTCCATTATCGGCGCCCAATCGGATTCGATCGGCAGGGGCGCGGGGGGCTCGGAGTTCGGAGAGGAATCCGGCTCCTCGGAGTCACGGGCCAAGCGGAGTGCCGGGCTAGAGTTCGGCTCGATCGCCTTTGAGATCGCAGCCCCTGAGGCAGCGTCCAACCGCTGATCCTCGATCGGCGCAGTAGGCTCCGAATCAATGGTCGGAACCGATGCGTGTGCGGCCTCCAAGGCGCTGTTCGGCAGCAGAGCTATATCATGCCCATCGAGACAGTGCGGCGCGCTTGGCTGTGGCTCGAATCCGTCGAAGATCAAGTCCCCGTGGATGTCAGCCGTGTAGTTTAGGCTTCCAAACATGAACTGATGGCCAGGGGCGTAGCTTTCGATCTGCTCAAGGTGGCCAAGCGAATTGGCCCGCAGTGCGAAGCCGCCGAAGACGAAGATCTGTCTGGGGAGAAAAGTCTCACCCTGGACTGCATTGCTGTTGATGATCAAAGGAGCCATCGGGCCTGAAAGCGACGACACAGAGGAACTCTCAATGAAAGCACCAATGTTGGTGTCAAAACCGGCGGATCTCGGGTAGGGGGTCCCGAACTGTGCGTCTAGGCCGGATGGTAATAGGAGGCAAGGAACATGATGTTTTACCCAGGTTCGGGCCCTCTTGATGGAGGTAAAACCCTACGTCCTGCTTGATTAATATTAATGATATGTGTAGTACAAGAGTAGATCTACCACGAGAGCAAGGAGGCTAAACCCTAAAAGCTAGCCTATGGTATGATTGTTGTATGATGAAGTTGTCCTACGGACTAAAACCCTCCGGTTTATGTAGACACCGGAGAGGGTTAGGGTTACACAAAGTCGGTTACAATGGTAGGAGATCTTGAATATCCGCATCGCCAAGCTTGCCTTCCACGCCAAGGAAAGTCCCATCCGGACACGGGACGAAGTCTTCAATCTTGTATCTTCATAGTCCTGGAGTCCGGCTGAAGGTATAGTCCGGCTACCCGAACACCCCCTAATCTAGGACTCCCTCAGGCGTCACAATTGGGAACAAGAAACAACACACATGGTTGAAACACGATAACCGTGTGTTATCAAACAGAAAAAAGCTGCAGGCATGTAGATATTTTTGAGAGGAGAAGCCTCGTGGAGCCCAATGCACACGGTTAGTTTGAGTGAACCGTGTCTGTTGCAAGCTTTTAAATCTAGGCCGGTACAACCGATATATCACTTTTAGGGATCTACCGCAATAAACATAACATATCATTTTGTTTTTCAAACATATCATCTGATATGGACCGAAATATCGACCGATATGGCTCATATCTAGCCCGATATGTCCACCAATATAGAACGATGCATAGATGACAACAATTATTTATTAGAATGCAGTGAAATAAGATTATGCATTTACAACTTTATTATATGTTATCAAAGTCATGCACAATGTTTTGTACAAATGCATATATATCTTATTGTTTTTAATCATAGAGTAAGGATTTTGTGAATCTTTCCTTAATAGTTTCTTAATCAACAAGTTAATAAATTAGGAATCTAAAAGTGTCAGGTTAAAACATTGACATTGTTTTACTAAAAATAAATGTTTTGAACAAGAATAATGAAAAAAAACTAGAAATGTTTTCTCTGATATATCTACATATCATCCGATATATCACCCGATATCCGACATCCGATATGTCGAAGCCAAACCGATACAGACCTGATATCCGATATTTTGAAGCTTGGTCTGTTGCATCATCCGACTTGTCTAATGTTCATAAATTTGGTGAAAAATGACGCAGGAGAGGGTCAGAACACGAACACACTTGCATGTGGACCAAATTTATGTATGAAAAGGGAGGTTTGATTTTCAAATACCAAATGCAACTTCGATGTGGCACCTATATCTCAAAGCGCACGGTATTGCTTGCCCCCACCCTCCCTCATGTCGGCATGAAGGGAATCCTAAGCTATGAATTCATGCCCCCTCCCCCCAACAGACATTCACCTAGCAAAGTGCGAAGTAGCTAGCAGCCCCCCTTCCTCATGTCGGCACAAAGGGAATCCTAACTATGAATGCATGCCCCCCAACCGAGGATCACCTAGAAAAGTGCGAAGTGGCTAGCAGCCCCCCTCCCTCGTGTCGGCACGAAGGGAATCCTAAGTTATGAATGCATGCCCCCCCAACCGAGGTTCACCTAGCAAAGTGCGAAGTAGCAGCTAGCAGCCCCCTCGTGTCGCCACGAAGGGAATCCTAAGCTATGAATGCATGCCCCCCAACCGAGGTTCACCTAGCAAAGTGCGAAGTAGCAGCCCCCCCCACACTTTCAGTCGGCGGTCCAGAGAGGCATATCTCACCAAGATGGATCATAAAACAGACCAAGAATAATCCACATTGGTTGTACAATCTCTCTCTTGTTGTTGGTCAAAGTGATGGCCATCCATGCGACCCAGGAGATGGGCTAGCTCGCCAATAATCACGCAAGTAGCTAGTCCCTAAAGACAACCACTGCATGTGTGTGGCCCAAACATATGTATGGAGAGGTGTGTTTTTGAGTAACAATGGAACAACTTTGATGTGGCACCGTGATTTTGAACTAGAAATGCCCACACTGAGTGAGGGTTAGATTGACGATGCATATGTATGTTACACCACACTTCAAGCCAACGACAGGGATTCATGCATGCATGCGTTCATAGTATATGCGCTCAAACTTAATTAGGTCTGAATCTCACCATGACCTATACTATGATAACACGAACCAAATGAAGAATCCACCATGGTAACTTGTCTTGTTGTCGGTCAAGGTGATCATGGATGTCCACGAGGGCCCATGAATATATAGCTAGGCTTGTCGCTGATAACCACGCGAGGGAGTATACCATTCGAAGGGAACCACTACATGCATATGTATGGAGGTGATGCATGCATGCATGTTTGAATACCATTTCACAACATTGATGTGGCGCGTGCGCCAAAAATCATACACTAGCTCCCCACACAGAGCGAGATCGGCTCATGACGTGTCGTTGTACTAGCCACTTCGACTCGATGGGAGGGATTCATATGTACACATGCATGTGTGTGTGCTCAAACTGTATCATGCGTGTCATCCCAGAGCATGACCTATATATATACCGTATTACAAGTAAAAAAATAATCCCCTCCTAAGTCAAATTAACCTCTCTTATGTTGTCAGGCAAAAAGTAGTGATGGACCAAGTGGGCCCACAGATGGAAAGCATCAATATCGCTGATAACCGCTTAAGTGGGTGCGAGAGGACAACCACCACCGCTTTGCATGTGGGCCAAACATATATATGTTGAATACCAAAAATGCACAACTTTGATGTGCCACATGCCTCAAAAATCGTAAACCATGCACCCACACAAAGCGAGGTTCATGAAGCGTACTACATACGATGGTCCCCTTCCCCCCCCCCCCTCTTCACCACATACTATATGCTCCTGCCATAATATGTACAACCCAAAAGAATCCTCATCGATGGTGAAATTTATTAACCTCTCCCGATGTAGGTCAAAGTGATGCATGCATCGACGATGGCCTCGTGGGCCCACAGATGGGAGTGTCACACGTGAGTGTCCTAGCTAGGATAACCACCGCATGCATGCATGTGGCCCAAAGAGGTGTTGTGTGATGTTTGAATAGCCAATTTCACAATTTTGATGTGGCACGTGCCTCGGAAACCGAAAAGTCCCGACACTGAGTGAGGTGTACGTATTCATGGACGCGTACGTATAGTATATATGCTAGTCCCCTCCCACCTCTTCGACGCATAATATATACCACCATAATACAAACAAAAATGATTGTACCTTGCTGGTCAAATTAACCTCACTGCCGGCTGTTTGTCAAAGTGATGGATGACGACCTCGCAGGCCCATAGAAAGCGTCACATGCGAGTATCGAGTGTTGTGTAGGACAACCATCGACTGCATGTGGCCAAAACATGTATGTATGAAAGGATTGTGTAATGTTTTAAATAACGAATTCACGACTCTGATGTGGCACCGGCCTGCCTAACAAAACGGCCAACCCACATGGTGGCTCACAACTCGTAGTATACTGCGAGCCACCCGCCACCCCCAGCCGCACACACCCACACACACACCGCGAATCCACCGCAACTATGATACACGTTAAATTAATTATCCCATGGTGAACATATGTTACCAAAGGAGGGACGTTTTAATTTCGAAAAAATCACAGAGATCATTAAGACATTTTAGTACATTAATTGATTGATTTTCTACGGGTATAATGTGCAAAAATCAAATTTGAGCTACATGCACACGTGACAGTGCACCTAAATGGATTACAAAAACACATGTGTCTCACTGGGTGCATGTTTACTCCCCATGCAACAAATTTCAAACATTGAGAATCTTGATTTTAAAATTCTAGTACATCCAAAACTTATTTGAAGTTCATGAAACTTATCGTGTTGTCGTATGGACACCAATACAAAGTGGCATTGTACTTTTTTCTGTCAAATTTGAGACCAATTTTGATGTAATCTTTATCTAATTACAAATGGGAGATTATTAATAATTGGGAACCAATATCCCAAATGGATTATTTATTCGAACCGTGATCCTTAGACCAACAATGGATACGTGCCATGCTTCGGTTAAGCAATAAAGCGGAAGCATTAGTCATCTAAATAGAAAAAACAATATACGTGCTGCCGTGCGACCAGGCGTGAATTGACGAGACACATGTGTGCAGTCCGCCGTGTAGGTAGACCGGGAGGCGTGCGTGCAGGTGTGTGAATTGATGGAGGCGTGCTCACTGTGCAGTGTCATCGGGAGGCATGCGAGTAGCTATGTGAAACTTTGGTAGGCATGCCAGCAGTACGGTGCGTAGGCTCACCGGGAGGCGAGCCATTGGTTTGACAGCCGCCCGCCTCTCTCCCACAACTCCCACTACTCCATATTAATGGTGCACCGAAGCGGCCGCACCCCCATCCTCGCCACACACACAATCCTCTCTCTCTGCTTGCATCCTCGACTCCGCTCTCAGTCCTCAAAGTCGTCAGTGTATGAGGATGCCGCCAAAGCGCCCCATCGGAGGGAGTGGCGACGCCGGGGCTGCTAAAGCACCGGAGCACAGCGTGGAGATGGAGATAGAGGTTGCCGTCACCGTCGGCGAGTTATCGCTGCACCGTGACGTCGGCGATGGCGTCGAGCTTCCACAGCTAGAGGCGGAGTTCCACACCGACTCTGGTGATGACCCCGACGATGACTCCGACGACCACTCCGGCGACGACTCCGGCAACGACGGATAGCTGGTTAGTCATCTATACCCATTTATGTGTCAAATAGATCATAGGGTTTCTCTGGTTACTCCTGCCTCCCCTTTTTTGGAATAGAAATCATATGGTTATGTTCTCCCAATCCATGAAATCTGAGTAAGTTTCATTAGATCCGTGTAGTGTATTGATTGTTTGAATGGTACAAGTGATAAGTGATTAGTTGTTTCATCTATGCAAATGATTTCTGCTAGTAATCCAACTAGGGTTAGTGTTCGTGCTAATAATTCCTAGCCAGGACTTGACAATTGATTTTGAATGACCTACATATGTTTGTGCCATTATTTTCTTCAAGATTGATCTGTACATAGACGACTGTGCTTAAAAATCGAACCATAATCTCTAGATGTGTATAAATAAATAGCCATAAATTCCTAATCCCACTTCACGGCATGTAATCATTGATTTCTTGCCAAATTTGTTTTACTATTTGTATAGGTGTTGTCTGACGATGTGGTCAGCGAGGATGGAGATGGCTAGAGGAGGTACAAGAGGCAAATCCTGAGAGAGCTTTATGCGGGAATGCATAACAGGCGTATTAGGACCTAGAACGGCGGCTATCGATGCCCGTTTTGCAATCACAAGCTTCATGACGTGTATCTAAGTGTTTTGGCACATGCTAGAGGACGGGTCGTTGCCTCCTTCAAACAGAAGTATTCTCGCAAGGTGGTACACGACGCGTACGCCGAGTACCTAGAGAAGCTTCAGGATCGTGCCGACATGTGACATGAGATGTGGGATCGAACTATGTACGCTTGAGTATGCTTAATGACGGTTGAACTATGCTTGTGTACGTGTACGCTTATTATCTATATCTGACTATGTTTAATCTATGTTTACTTATGTCTAAGTGTGGGATATGGATGAAGTCAGTTCGGTTGATGGAATCTACCTCCGTCTTGGTTTATTGGTCCCCTTTGTAATTTGTGTTAAATTTTGACCAAAGGTTTAACTAACAAAGTGTTAGTGCATGTCAGCAAAAAATATATCGTTGGATGGGTAATTGAGCATAGTGTTCAATGATATAATTTTTGTTGACATGCATAAACATTTCTTAGTTAAATATTTGGTCAAAATTTGGTGAAAATTACAAAGGGGACCAATAAACCAGGACTAAGGTAGTATGTCAATCACACACGGTTCCCAAAATTGGAACCGTGTGCAATGACTTTCATTTTGCCTGTTGAGTCAATCACACATGGTTGGCTCTAGCAAACTGTCGCCTCCAAAATTCTTTGTGGGACAGAAAACCCTCACCATCCCCACGTCACAAAAACCCTCACCCTGCCCGCCACCCCCTCCGGTCCCCATTCACACCTGCACAAGCTCCTCCGCGTCTATGCATGGCACCGCATATCGCGGCGGTAAACACTTAGCTCGCCGCCTGCCGCCACCGCCAGGCTATCGACAAAGCCCGCCGCATTTCGCCACTTCCGCTTATCGCTACCTATCGCCATCAACTTTCTCGACGCTGGTCGCGGTCGACCCAGCTCCGCTCGGTTGGGGAATCTGCCGTACTGATGGCTCTTTCTCATGGATAACAAGGTAACTAATTTAATGAGATATTATCTCATCTCTTATCCCAGTTCATCTGCCTCCTTTAATCACCCGACCAAAATCACCGTGAATTCATTTTTATTCAAGCCAATTTGAGAGTTTTCTTTCGTTCATAGAGTGTGCAGTGCACGGACACATCAGGACCTTCAGCCTTCGCCAGACATTCCATCTCACCGTACCAGATGACTTGAGGATGCGCGTGGTATGTTCAATCTCACCCTAAGTCGACTGCCATGGCCTACTTTCCTGAACATATTCTAAATATTACTACATTTGGATAAAAGGTGCCACATGCACCATATACGTCAAAGGGGATTCCACCCTCTTCTTTCTATATTAGGCAAATTAATGATGTATTGTTCTTTCGATTACTCTCATATTTCCATGACATCATGTTTACCCTATCTGTTTAATTATAAATTTTTGTCCTTCAATTTCGACTGCTGTACAGTTCTTCAATTTGGGCCCATATTTGCATGTTACCATATTTTCTTTAACAATCCTACCATTTTCTACAGCGCGTCCCTTGCTATGCAACAGAATCTATAGTGCACAATCTTTCCCTTTACATAAATCAAGACAACATGGATGTCATACTACACACAAACCATGGATTTACAATCATTGCTACTATAAAACTTGATGAATGTGGCGACTCCTATTTTGGCACTGGCTTTTGGAAAGAAATTGCTATGTTTTATGAACTGAAAGCTGGCATTGGAATTGCACTGCACATAAAAGGGCATGGTCATGAGATATATGGTAACTTCCCCGACGATATCGTCCATCCAGACTTTGTTCAAAGTAAGTTATCTTTTCAACTATCTGCATGTTGACTTACCCAGCAATATCAAATGAATTGTGTAGTATTTAAGCAACCAATTGTTATTCCCTTTTCTTACTATATTCCTACCTAATAACTTCTTGTTACCAATACACTTTTCTATTGCCCTGTTTTAACTAAATATTCCCTGTACTCCCATTTCTATCGGAAAGCACCATTGACAAGGAGACACCGGAGGTGTAGAAGGGGATGCCAACAAGCAGAGGCGGGACGAGCTAGAACCGCAAGCGACTCCAGCAGGCCTAGACTTCATCAGCAGCCTCCCCGATGATATGTTGACAGTCATCATCTCCCTCCTCCCAATCAAATATGGGGCATGGACAACCGTCCTTTCCCGGCAGTGGCGCCCCCTATGGAACTCCAGCCCTCTCGACCTCATCGACACCCACGAGCTCTGCCATGGCTATCGCAAAAGCTTGGATGCGTTCTCCAAGATCCTCGGCAGTCACCATGGCCTAACCAGAGGCCTTAGAATAGCCAAGTTCTGTTCCAACGGCAAGGACCGAGCCAAGCTTGACGACTGGTTCCGATCCCCCACCCTAGATCAGCTCGAGGAGCTCACTTTTGATGATGGGCATATGTGGTCGCTACCAACGTCCGCACTCCGCCTCGCGCCCATGCCGCACGTTGCCAAGTTCAGGAACTGCCACCCCCTTAATGACACGCTCGATCTTATTCTACCACGACTGAAGCACCTCGAGCTCGTCGCCATCTGCCTCTCAAACGGTGACATGGAGCGCCTGCTCCGTGGTTGTACTGCACTCGAGTACCTTCGTCTTCAGGCAATCAATGGGTTGAGTACCTTCCACGTCACCTCCATGACTCTCTGGACTATTTATGTGTGTTGCTGGTGCGGCAGGAAGACATCACAAGATGTGTACCATGGTATGGTCATTGAGGACACACCTGCACTTGAGAAATTACTTGTAGTTGATCAAGAAGGTCCAACAAGAATCAATGTCATTTCTGCGCCGAAATTGACAGTGGTGGGCTACTCGTCTAACAAATACTCCAAAGTTGTTATTGGATCCACACCCGTTCAGGTACAACAGTCGCCTTCTACCTCTCCTTCAAATTAACATTATTTATAATTTTGAAGATGTTTGTTCATCTGTCATTCAAAAAATGATTCCGACAAGCTTGACCCCGAAACTGCGCACAGTGAAGGTCTTGGCACTAGAATCTATTGACCCCAACCTGGAGCAAGTTGTCAGTTTCCTGAGATGCTTTCCGTGCCTAGAGAAACTATATATCGAGGTGATGTTCCTTTCCTGTTAAATGTTAACCATAAGGGAGTTCAATTTGTGAAACCTTTTTCCAAGTTTACAATGACAATGTACTAGGATTTCTGAAGGATTCTGTTGGAGGATTTCAGTACATACATGTCCCCCCCATATTGGTTGCTTGATCCATATGGTTACAATCAATATGTATTTCTCCTTTGGATTCATCTGTACTAGTATTCCTAGGGAACTTTTCATCCACTCCAACCTCTTGTGAAGAAGGATACATTTTTCAAGAATGTAATAAAATGCCCATGTTAATCATGTCAGATCGAAGATGGCATGTTAGTGCATTTTACAAATCCTGCAAACAAAATAGGCGTGTAGTAATGTTCAAAACTGCATGTAGGCACTAACACGTTTTCTTCTTTTGCAGATAAGATTAGGCCCAGTGGTGGATAATGTGATAAAATATAACAATCACGTCGAATGCCTAGATCTGCATCTCTCAGAAATTACTTTGAACTCCTACCGAGGGACCCTACCGGAGATTATATTCGCCAGATTGTTCTCAAAGCAAGGGCGCTGAAGGAAATGAGGTTTGCCCTACATTTATTTCGCAAAAAATGAATGGTTTGTTGATCAGTGTTGGCGCCTGCGGCAGAATGGAATAGGCTCCAAAAATGTTGAATTTCATTATGGAACTTCAGATGACAGAGTAATCGGAAGTCATCGTGTCAACCCCATACATGACTTCTCAGTGGCTGGACCCTCTGCAAAAATTATGAGGTTTCGAAACCAGACTTAGAAGTGGTAATATTAGTTTGTACCTCTCTGATATCCATGTTTAGTGGATCAGTGCGAGCGTTTGCAGCTGATGAGCTGAATTTCATTTTTAATATCAGTTTGAACCTTGTAATCTTCGAATTTGAGCCATATAACTCTGGAATTTGAACCTTCTAATATTTGGAGCTTTTTTGGTACAACCATTGAAATGGCATCGTATGAGATTCGTATATTGGTAGCACTATTTTGACCTTAATATGCAATGTTCTTAGATTTTATTAACCTTTCTCGAATCTGTTTACCTTGTCGATCTCACAGCACACGGTCTGTATAGCTAACTCGACTGCGATCTTCGACATTATTGCACATAGTTGGTTCCTTCCACCGTGTGCCCTGTAGAGCGCAGAATTAATTATCACACTCGAGTGTCCATCATCACCCTTCTGTGTAACTTTGACCTCATCACCCACGGGTAGACTTATGACCGAAGTATCACACACATCTTGTTAAGTTGGAACTATTTCTGTTCTCTAGTATCAATGCAAACAATTCATTCGAGTGAACCGCATGCCGTATATTGCACACACCTTGATCTGGCTGACCGTTTCTTTTGTGTTGCCTAATCACAAACATTTCATCCGAGTGAACCGTATGTTGTATATCGCATACACCTTCATCTGGCTGCCCATTTCTTTTGTTCCTCCTCATCGCAAACAATTAATTGAATTGAACCGTATTCCCTCCATCGCACACGCATCTAAAATCTGAACCGTGTTTGATGCATCCTCCATCGCAAACATTTTGCACCTTTTTTGACGGGTTTTTACACCACCGTTTGTGATTATTGCATCGCACACAGTTTCATTGAAGGGTCTCTGATCGTAGTCTCGCGTTAGCAGCATCCTGCAGTAGTGTAGGTATGAAGATACCGACGATCGAATCTTGGGCAAGTAACATACCGATGACAAAGGGAATGACGTATGTTGTCATTATGGTTTGACCGAAGATCTTCGTAGAATATGTAGGAACCAATATGAGCATCCAGGTTCCGCTATTGGTTATTTATTGGAGAGGTGTCTCGGTCATGTCTACATAGTTCTCAAACCTATAGGGTCCGCACGCTTAACGTTCAATGACGATTTGTGTTATATGGGTTATGTGATTTGGTGACCGAATGTTGTTCGGAGTCCCAGATGAGATCACGGACATGACGAGGAGTCTCAAAATGGTCGAGAGGTAAAGATTGATATATTGGATGATATTATTCGGACACCTAAAGTGTTTCAGAATGTATCGGATACATATCAGAGTACCGGGGGGGTTACCGGAACCCCCCGGGGGAAGATATGGGCCATATGGGCCATAGGAGGGAGGCACACCAGCCCACATAGGGGTGGAGCGCCTCCCATAGGGAAGGAGGCCGAATAGGACTAGGAGAGGGGGCGGCGCTTGAGGGAGTCCTGGATTATGGGGTCCTCAGGTGTCCGAGCTATGTAGCATGGGCCGGACTGATGGGCCATGAAGATACAAGATAGAAGGCCTTCCCCTGTGTCCGAGTGGCACTCTCCTTTGCATGGATAGCAAGCTTAACACCTAGATGTGTAGTTTCTTCTCTTTCTAAACCGACTCTGTACAACCCTAGGCCCTCCGGTGTTTATATAAACCGGAGGGTTTAGTCCGTAGAGGCTATCACAAACCATATAGGATAGACATCTAGAATTTAGCCATTACAATCTTGAGGTAGATCAACTCTTGTAACCCCTATACTCATAAAATACAATCAAGCAGGACGTAGGGTTTTACCTCCATTAAGAGGGCCCGAACCTGGGTAGACATCGTGTCCCCCTTGTCGCCTATTACCTTCGATCCTCAGACGCACAGTTTGGGACCCCCTACCCAAGATCGGCCGGTTTCATTGAGAGTTCCACTATGTCGTCGATGGCGGGATCGATGGCTCGCCTTGTCATTAACGACAACATTACCTCTAGAGAGACCCTAGCTCTGGGACAGCTCCTCCAGCTTGGCGGTTTCACCATGGGTGCCCGTGTGGCCTTTAAGCCAAGGGCAGCCCTGGAAATCACTAAACATCATCTTCGCGTCAGCCTTGAACACCCCAAAAATATGGATCTAGCAGATGTCTCATCATTAAACAAGCTACTTGATCATATCACTGCCCTGGGAGTTGCAACAAACTACGATCGGATTGGGCTTAAAGCCGATCAGAGGGAAATCAGGTCCCCGCCGATCACCCATCTGGTAGCGGTCGTAGAGGAACAAGCCGATAATACTTCTCCCCCTAAGTTATGAACAAGCTATGTTCGTATTTCCAAGTCTTGCGAGCCGGATACCCATCTTCAGGAAGAGACCACATGTCCTCCGAACATAGAATCAGGCGTTGAGCCCAAAGACCGCCAGGACACTCCGAACCCTGGGCCAGTGACCCAGGGTTCGGATTTTAGCCCACCCGCCCACCACAAGAAATATTCCCCAAGCAATTCAGGTCATTTAGTCGTATGCAACCTAATGTATGTACGACAGCAACCTGGGGAAACAGTCCACCACTTTTGGGCCAGATTCCTCATTGTCAAAAACAAGATCAAGGATTGCTGCGACGACGACGCGATTTCTATATTTGGCCACAATTGTACGGACGAGGGAATCCTTAACGCCCTCAACTGCCACTGCATACTGCACTTTGCAGATCTGGCACACATCGTACAGAAGTACAATGCAATGGAAATCACATGGAAGGCCCAAACTGCTCGGTGGGAACCTCCTCCCTTCAAGTAGCCCACCGAACGGACAAAAAGGATGCACCCTTATGGGGCACCTGATCATCATCCCATGGACAAAAAAGTCAAGCCCTTTACGGGACACACTGTCCTTGATGAGCTGCTTGATAAACCCTATCAGATACATATGACACCGAATACCAAACCAACACATAGCCTTCGGGCATGTTGGGTACTCCGGCAGGTGGCTAAGAGCGGTGAGGCCATCCTCACCAGCATTCCTCCAAAGAGGCACTCCTCGGAATATGCCGATCACAAAGTTTTTACGATCTTTGAGACCTTTTCTTCCAACAACCGGCAAAAAAGGGTATTACCCGACCTTGCCAAAGTCAACTAGGTAGCCGCAATAAATCCTTGGAATGACATGGCGATAACCTTCACCGCCGATACGAGCCAAGGGCCAGATCAGTCCGAGCACCAACCGCTTTGGTCTTAAACACAATAGTAGGTGGCTTTCGGCTCACCAACGTGCTCATGGACGGCGGCAGCGGATTAAACCTCATCTACAAAGATACGCTCCAGAAAATGCAGATGGACAAAAGTCGCATTGAGCAAAGCGGCACCACTTTCCAAGGCATCATCCCCAATCAAGAAGCAATAAGCTCGGAGAGGATCAAACTCGACATTGTATTCGGCACGCTGGAGAACTATAGGTCCGAAGAGTTGCTCTTCCACGTGGCACCTTTCCACAACGGATATCACGCCCTGTTAGGGCGAGAAGCATTCATACGCTTTCAAGCCATACCCCATTATGGGTACATGAAGCTCAAAATGACAGGGCCCAACGGAGTTATCACTATCACTAGTGATCCGGATATAGCACTCCGCGCCGAAAACAAAACCGCATCCCTAGCCCTCGAGGCGCTATCCGAGGCCCTTGCGGCCGAGGAATTAACCACTCTATGCTCTACAGTGGACAAGGATGATGTAATCCTCGACAAGAGGCCCACATCCACTTCCTTTAAGCAGTAGACGAAATAGTCAAATTTCAAGTACACCCAACGGATCCTAATAAAACAACAACCATTGGAGCACAGCTCAATCCAACGATCGACGCCGCTTTAAGAGCGTTTCTACGTGAAAATTGGGACATTTTTGCCTGGAACCCTTTGGATATGCCAGGAATCCCACGCAGACTGGCCGAACACAACCTCAATATAATAAAAGGGTTTAAACCAGTCAAGCAAACACTGCGGTGATTTTCCGAACCCAAGCGACAAGCTATGGGGGAGGAGCTAGCCAAACTACTTGAAGACGGATTCATCAAAGAGATCAAACACCCGGACTGGCTAGCAAACCTAGTCATGGTGCCAAAGAAGGACAAATCCCCTGGCGCCTTTGTGTCGATTTCAAAGACCTCAACATGGCCTGCCCTAAGGACCCCTTCCCACTGCCCCGCATCGACCAAATCATTGGTGCAACTACAGGACACGATTCACTATGCTTCCTTGATGCATACTCCAGATACCATCAAATTAAGATGAGGGAATCTGATCAGGCCGCAACAGCATTCATCACTCCGTATGGGCCTTTCCGCTTCAACACTATGCCTTTCAGACTAAAAGCATGGTGCCACCTACCAACGCATGATTCAAACATGCCTGGAAAAACAAATTGGCAAGACGGTGGGGGCATATGTAGATGATGTTGTCATCAAAACTAAACATTTCGAATCATTGGTGGACGACTTGCGCCTCACATTCGACAACCTCCAAACATATGACATACGGCTCAATCCAGAAAAATGCGTTTTCGGCGTTCCGGCTAGAAAGCTCCTTGGGTTCATTGTTTCCAGTAGAGGAATCGAAGCAAATCCAGCCAAAATCCGAGCCTTGTCACAATTGGCAAACACGAACAGACCTAAAGCAGGTCAAAAAACTAGCTGGGTGCATGGCAGCCTTGAGCTGCTTTATCTCCAGACCGGGAGAAAAGGCACTACCGCTTTATCGCCTGCTCTGACGTATCGATCACTTTGAGTGGACGGATGCGGCAACGGCCGGGTTGGAAGAAATAAAAACTTTGTTAGAAAACAACCCAATCCTTGTCGCACCACACGTCGGCGAACCTATGCTACTATACATATCAGCAACTCACCAGGAAGTGAGCGATGTGGTCGTTGTCGAACGAGAGGAAGAGGGACACAAATTCCCACTCCAAAAACCAGTATACTATGTATCAGCGGTCCTTACACCATGCAAATCCCGATACCCGCACTATCAAAAGATAGCGTATGCGGTCTTTATGGCATCTCGAAAGCTGCGACACTACCTTCAAGAGTGCTCGATCACGGTGGCCTCCGAAGTGCCACTCAACGACATCATAAACAATTGAGATGCTACTGGCCGCATTGAAAATGGGCTATCGAGCTCTTAACATTTGAAATAACATACAAGCCACGCCGAGTTATTAAATCTCAGGTGTTGGCCGACTTTGTCGCCGAATGGACGAAGCCAAACTCCCTAAAGAGTACAACACATACTCCAACTGGGTGATGTACTTCGACGACTCCAAAATGTTAGCCGGATTGGGGGCTGGTGTCATCCTAACATCCCCTACAGGGGACACGGTCCGTTATGTATTACAAATCATGTATGCGGACTCCAATAATGCGGCTGAATATGAAGCACTCCTGCATGGACTCCGGATGGTCATTTCTATGGGCATACAACGCCTTGAGGTGTGTGGGGATTCAAACCTCGTGATATCTCAAATAAATGGAGAATTCGATGCAAAAGATCAAAAGTTGGCGGCCTACTGCAATGTCGTACTCAGAATATCGGCTCGGTTTGAGGGGCTCGAGTTTCACCATGTGGCTCGAGACAGTAATCAAGTAGCGGACATCCTTGCTCGAATGGGCGCTAAATGCAACCCCGTCCTGCCTAACACCTTTTTGGAAAGGCTTTTTAAGCCATCTGTGGTACGGCAAGACAAGAGCGGAAATACCAGTCCGACGCCGATCACACCCTCGGATGCCGAACACGATTCGGACATCATCGGGGGCTCGGGCACTGAACTAACGCCTTCCACTCATGTAATCATGGTGGTTATTTCTCCATGGACTGAACCCTTCTTGTCCTACCTTATTAGGCAGGAGCTCCCTGATGATCAGAATGAGGCTCGCTGCATAGTTCGACGCTCCAAAGCCTACAAAGTTCACGAAGGAGAACTCTACAAGAAAAGTACTACCGAATTCTTCAAAGATGTATCTTTGAAGAGGTGGGGCATCAGCTCTTGGCTGAAATACACGCTGGCCTCGGCAGCCATCACGCTGCAACTCAGGCCCTTGTAAGCAAAGCCTTTCGTACAGGCTTCTTCTGGCCCACGGCCCGAGCAGACGCACAGGCCCTTGTACAGCGCTGTGTAGGATGTCAGCTCTTTGCCAATCAAAGCCATATGCCGCCCACTGCCCTAAGAACTATCCCCATTACCTGGCCTTTTGCGGTCTGGGGGCTAGACATGGTCGGACCCCTTAAAGGGGGAAGCCATAAGAAGAAAAAATTGCTGGTCATGGTGGATAAATTCACTAAGTGGATAGAGGCCAAACCGGTAAAAACAGTTGAAGCCGGACCGGTGATAGATTTTATATCTGGTGTCGTACACCGTTATGATGTCCCACACAACATTATTACTGACAACGGCTCTAACTTCACAGCCGATGAGGTAAAAAATTGGTGTACTAACCTGGGCATCAAGCTTGATTACGCTCAAACAAATGGTCAAGTCGAGCGGGCTAATGGCCTGATAATGGGCAGCATCAAACCCGGTCTAGTGCGATCCCTAAAGGAGTCGAATAAACACTGGGTCGAGGAACTCGATTCCATACTCTGGGGGTTGCGGACCATGCCCAACCGCACGACCGAATACACACCATTCTTCATGGTGTACGTCGCAGAGGTTTTCTTGCCCTGCGAAATTATTCATGATTCACCTCGAGTGCGCATGTATGAAGAGAGAGAAGCTGAGCTCGATCAGCAGGACGACTTTGATGGCCTAGAGGAGGAGTGCGATGTCGCAAAATCCCGTTCCGTATTCTATCAACTACAAGCTCGAAGATACCAAAGCAGAGAAGTGCGGGAAAAGGCTTATAACATCAGTGGGCTCGTTTTACGCCTCCCAGAGAAGAAAAGAATCAAACTCAAACCAAAATGGGAAGGTCCCTTCATTATAGATGAAGTTCTCACGGCAAGAGCCTACCGCCTTCGGAATGCATCAGGTAATCGCTTAGAGCCGAACTATTGGAACGCTGCCCGGCTCCGAAGATTCTACGCATAAGTACGACCATGCTTCTTATTCATTCTTTTGTCTCCTTTTCAAAATTTTCCTTTTTTCGTTTTATACGTTTCCCATGGTGTGTTCGGATAGGCCGAACACTTGAGGGGTACACATCCTTAAATGTACACACCCCGCCATGACTGGGGGCTTCTGTAAGTAGAAGCTTATTATTATACCAAACCTAGAGCTCACAATATATGTGTCATTTGCGGATATACATCCTTCTTGCCATTATATGCACCTATATGACTTAAGTTTTTGCCAAGCTGGGTTGACTCGCTCCTATGCTTATGCCCTACTGTAACACCCCGGATGTAACTTTCCCAATTTGTACTCCAACTCTTGCCGTTTCCGGTGTTAAGTTATATTTATTTCCTCGGGTTCGGGTATTTGTTTCCGTGTGTTGTTATCGTTGTCATGCATCTCATATCATGTCATCATGTGCATTGCATTTGCATACGTGTTCGTCTCATGCGTTCGAGCATTTTCCCCGTTGTCCGTTTTGCATTCCGGCGCTTCGTTCTCCTCCTGTGGTCATTTCTAGCTTTATTTCGTGTGTGGGGATTAAACATTTCCGGATTGGACCGAGACTTGCCAAGCGGCCTTGGTTTACTACCGGTAGACCGCCTGTCAAGTTTCGTATCATTTGGACTTCGTTTGATACTCCAACGGTTAACCGAGGGACCGAAAAGCCCTCGTGTGTGTTGCAGCCCAACACCCCTCCAATTTGGCCCAAAACCCACCTAAGTCTTCTCCATCATCTAGAGCGTTCGATCACGATCGAGTGGCCGAAAACCGCACCTCATTTGGACTCTCCTAGCTCCCTCTATGGCTATAAATAGATCCCCTCCGTTTTCGGATCATTCTACCCTAAATCTAGCCCCCCTCGTCTCTCCGCGCGCCGGACATGTCCGGACGCGCCGGACATCACCGCCGCCGCGAATCGCGCGCCGCCACGTGGCCGCACCGCGCCTACATCGCCGCCTCTGTCCCGCCGGCCCGCTCGGCCCGGCCGGGGCCCCCGAAGCCCATCGGCTCGCCCCCGCCGCCCGCCGTGCCCGCGCCTCCCGCGCCCGACCCCGCCGCCTGCGCCTCGCCTCCGCCGCCCGCCGTCACCGCGCCGCGCCGCCGCGGACCACGTCGCCGGCCGCCGCGCCGCGCCTCCCGACCCGGCTCCGCCGCCTCCTCCGGCGTCGCCGCGCCTCCCCCGACTCGCCGGTGACCGGATCCGGCGAGATCCGGCCCGGTAGGACCTCGGGCCCCTCCTCCTTCAACTCCGGTCGGTCCTCTCCGGCGAGCTTCGAGGATTCCGGCGAACTTCGTAATCCGTGCCCGGATCCCAGATCTATGAACAGTGAAACCCTAGGTCGTTTTTTTCTCTAAGTCCCGAAATTTTCAGTTCAAGTGCTCATGTAACTTTGCATCCGTAGCTCCGATTCATGCATATAGCATATCAAAATGTTCATCTCAGAGAGTACATCATTTAGTTACATTGCATCATTTTCATTTGAGTTCATCTTGATGCCCGAAATGCTGTTAGAAGAGGGCTACTTGAGATATTTGTCAGATCTGTTACTCCGTTTAGCACTTTTGTCATTTTTGCCATGATTAATGTGTGCATGATATGCCCTGAAGCTCTACATGTGTTTTGTTAAGGGCTTTGTCAGATTTCCAGAGGTGCAACCCATGTATTTTTGTGATGTGTGTGGTGACTTGTGCAAGCTTGCAAAGTGGTGCACTTGCTAATTCTGTTTTCAGGGACTTAGTGTTTTCACCAAGTCCTGGAGCTGTTTATCTCATGATGCCATATGTTCTTGTTGTTTCCTAGTGATCCGTGCCTCTTTTGAGGATGATCAGTAAGGGAGTTTTGTTAATATCGTAGTGCTCTATCCATCCATATCTTTGTTTTCAATTATGGAGCAACCTAGCTTGAGACAATCGAGCTCTACTTTTGCTACTTCGTGAATCTGGGCAGATTGTCAACTTGTTGCAGTTTTGCCGGTGATGTTGTAGTTGATCCATGCATGCTATGCTATTGTTCTTGCCATTTCTAGATTGCATTTTGTGCCTTCTTGATGGGTGTATGCTTGTCTTGCCATGACTTGCACCGTAGTGAGTGCATCGAGCTCGTAAACATGCCTACTCGAGTTATATTTCAGCTTGCTCCAGTTTTCACTAAGTATGAAAACTGATTATGTTTTTGCTATGTTCACATGCTTGCAATTGTATTTTCTGATCCCTTTTGGCTCAAAGTCACTAAGGGACTTTTGTTAAGCTCTTTGAGTAGCTCCATGGCATGCTTTACTTTGCCATGTTCAGATCTTGTAGCATGTAGTTTTGTGGCCCCGAAGAGAGCTATCTGATCTGAAATTCCAGACAAGTGTTAATTTCACTAGGTCTGAGATATGTTTACCGTATGCATTTTTGCCATGCTTGTTTGAACCTGTTAATGGATGAATTTGCCGTAGCTCAGTGCTAGACTTTTGTTAAGCATCTTGTGTGCATCCCTGCCATGTATTTTGTTGTCATGTTTGAGTGCTGTAGCATGTTCATCTCATTGCATTTAGATGTCTACTTGTTGTAAATCGCAGACCGGTGTCATTTTTGAATCGCTTGCCTTTTCCAAACCGTAACTTCGATTCCGGCGTTCTTTATATCGTTTCAAGCGATTTCATATCATCTTTCTAGTGGAACACTTGGATTTCCAAGTTGAGGCCAGGTTCATGCATTTCCTGTCATATCTTGCATTTTGCATCCCGCATCGCATCCCGCATAGCATATCATCTTTGCATTGTGTTGTTTGAGTTTGCACGTGGTTGATTGTATTCTTGTTGCTTGTTTGTCTTGTTTGGGTAGAGCCGGGAGACAAGTTTGCTAACGAGGAGCCCATTGAGTTTGCTTTTGAGGATCCAGTCAACTCTGACAACTGTGCAGGCAAGATGATCATACCCTCGAAATCACTACTATCTTTGCTATGCTAGTTTGCTCGCTCTTTTGCTATGCCATTGCTACGATGCCTACCACTTGCTTTCAAGCCTCCCAAATTGCCATGTCAAACCTCTAACCCACCATTGTCCTAGAAAACCGTTGATTGGCTATGTTACCGCTTTGCTCAGCCCCTCTTATAGCGTTGCTAGTTGCAGGTGAAGATCGGAGGCCGTTCCTTGTTGGAACATCTTTTATTTAATTGTTGGGATATCATTATATTGCTATGTTATCTTAATGCATCTATATACTTGGTAAAGGGTGGAAGGCTCGGCCTCTCGCCTAGTGTTTTGTTCCACTCTTGCCGCCCTAGTTTCCGTCATATCGGTGTTATGTTCCCGGATTTTGCGTTCCTTACGCGGTTGGGTTATAATGGGAACCCCTTGATAGTTCTCCTTGATTAAAGCTTTTCCAGCAATGCCCAACATTGGTCTTACCATTCGCCACCTAGCCTTTTCTTTCCCCTGGGTTCTGCAGACTCAAGGGTCATCTTATTTTAACCCCCCGGGCCAGTGCTCATCTGAGTGTTGGTCCCACCGAGCGATGTCCGGGGCTACCAGGGGCAACTCTGGGCTGGCCTACCCGACGTCTGGCTCATCTGAGTGTGCCCTGAGAAAGAGATATGTGCAGCTCCTATCGGGATTTGTCAGCACATTCGGGCAGTGTTGCCGGTCTTGTTTTAACCTGTCGAAGTGTCTTGAATTACCGAGATACCGAGTCTGATCGGAACGTCTTGGGAGGAGGTCTATTCCTTCGTTGACCGTGAGAGCTTGTCATGGGCTAAGTTGGGACTCCCCTGCAGGGATTTGAACTTTCAAAAGTCGTGCCCGCGATTATGGGCAGACGGGAATTTGTTAATGTCTGGTTGTAGATAACTTGAACCTTAACTTAATTAAAATGAATCAACTGAGTGTGTTACCGTGATGGCCTCTTCTCGGCGGAGTCCGGGAAGTGGACACGGTGTTGGAGCAATGTTTGTGCAGGTTGCTCTCTAGTTTCTCGCTCGCACTTTGCCTCCTCTTCTCGCTCTCTTTTGCGAATAAGTTAGCCACCATACTTGCTAGTCGCTTGCTGCAGCTCCACTCATATATTTACCTTGCCATATCTTTAAGCTTAAATAGTCTTGATCGCGAGGGTGCGAGATTGCTGAGTCTCTGTGGCTCACAGATTACTATTACACCAGATGCAGGGCCTGATGATTCCACTCCAGGAGACGCGTATGAGCTCAAGTATGAGTTCGACGAAGACTCTCAACGTTACTATGTTTCCTTTCCCGATGATCAGTAGTGGTGCCCAGTTGGGGGTGAACGGGACCGTTGTCGCATATTGGGTTCTCTTTTATTTTGGCGCCGTAGTCAGGCCATGAGTGTTTGGATGATGTCATGTTATTTATGTACTTGATTGACGTGGCGAGTGTAAGCCAACTATTGCTATCTCCCCTTTATTATTTATATTACATGGGATGTTGTGAAGATTGCCTAACTTGTGACATATGCCTTCAATGCGATTATGTCTCTAAGTCGTGCCTTGACACATGGGAGCTATAGTCGCATCGAGGGTGTTACACCTACGTTCACGATTGTTCAGCTAGGGCATAAAGGGAGCACCTCTGCGATTGTTACAACCGGGTTATCGGGACATGTACCTCAAACGGGTGAAGCCTAAAGCTAGCGTTCTTAAGGGAATAATTGGTCGGCACTAAAACGATAGATTGTTGCCGTATTGCAACCATCTTTAAGCACTTCGAGATGGTTTTTCCGTACTATGGACCACATGCCCCGTCACGTGTAATCATAATATGCCAACCCAAGGAAAGGAACCTTTAACGGAACTATTTTCCTTGGAAGATGTTTCTTACATTCATAATATAACATACATCCCGAACTCGAATTTTTTGTCTGATTGAGCACAATGACTAGGTTGCCTGGTTTCCGGAAAGATGCTTCCTTTGTCCTAAGTATCCAGAACACTCCACCATTTTTGGTCCACAGGTTAAAGTCGAAAGCCTACAATGACAAAATCATTTCACATGTTCTGATCAAACCAAAGGTTGATCATAAATGTACATTGATACATTAGGTCAAAAACCTATTCCTTCTCTATTCCGTCTATAAGGCTGTCTAATCTATAGTCTTCCGGTGAATATTTTGCAGCGATCATTACTTGATCATAAACCGAATTTAAAGGGATTTCCTTCCCATCTGGTTCCTGTGGTCCTACTCGGGCCATATGATTCGGATCCAGTTTTGAGAAGCATGTCTTCACCATGGCCTAGGCTTCTCGTGCGCCTTCACGGTAGGCATGCGTCTTCCATTGCTCGAAACGGTGTCGGGCACCTTTGAACAGGTTTGCTAGGCCCTCCATACTTTCTGGAGGGGTATCAGATGGCCATAACGCCTTCACCATACTCCTCATGGCTTTCCGGGCCCGATCATGCACGGCGGACAACTCCTTTAGCACGTCGCCTTGAAACCTGGACACTTCCTCCTCTGGTCGACCAGTTAACATACATGCCGCAACAAATTCATGATATTCTGCATTATGGACTAAACATGAGTACCCATGGTAGTCCTGAATAAGAGGGGAAAACATACCGAACATGCCGGCCTTCAGCTTCTCATTTTCCTTCTGAGCGGTTGATAGCTGAGCCTTCAAGCTCTCTATCTCTTTGGACTGTTTGTCCTTTTCCTCCTCAAGTTTTCTCTCCCTAGACGCGCCCATCGCGGTCTCTTTCAATTCCGCTAGTTCGGTGGTGAGTGCACTCAGTTGTGTCTGGTTTGTGTTCAGCTCTTGAGCTAGCATAGTGTTCTTTTCTTGCAGAACCTGCAAAAATTATCGATCCTGAAATCAGTTTGCTTCGCCGTTTCAAGTCTCGGGGGCTACTGGCATATGACCATGCAAAATTGTGTCAAATTTTACCTGTATATTCTTCGAGAATAGCTGAATAACTCCGGCAAGGCCGTCTTGAGCGGCCCGGATATATGCTTCTATCAAACTCAGTGCGGCGAATTCTTGTTCGGACAAGGCTGGAGCACACATAGCTTCCTTTAATCAACGGTGATTCATCACGCTCTCCACTTCGGAATTCATGACCGACGCGTCATCTGAATCCTCTTAAGGAGGAAAAACAGGCGTGGCGTCAACTTGCGCCCTAGCTGACGAGTCTGGCACCAGATTAGTGGACATTTGGCTAATCAGGCGTTTTCCCACCGTCTGCCGCGTACTCCTCCTAATGATTAAAAGACAAAAAGGGGAGACTCTTAACAATCCAGACTCATGCCTAGGCATGCACTAAAGCATACATACCTCTTGGAAGACTATGAAGTCTCCGCAGTACTCCCGGCCCCTTTTTGTTTTAAACGACGGCCTTGTGTAGGGGCCGCCCTCGATGATATACGGTCCCTGGAGGCCGATCCTGTTAAAATGTGGATCAGTACAATAGGTAAGGATGCAGATGAGGATCTCTTCTTAGGAAGCCTCTAGATACTCATGATGCAGAATGGGTAAAGGCGAGGGTAGTCGGCGGTGATGGCCATTTCCGAACTGTCAAAGCTCGCCTGATAGAATACCCCAATCATCAAATTATATATATATATATATATATATATATATCTGGATCCTCGCAGAAGCAAGGATGTTCATTACGATTATGATCCTCCGGCTGGGGAGCAGGACAGTGGACGTCCTCGGTTATCCTCCTCCATGACTGGTTGGTGGTAACAAAGAGTAAATTTGATTAGAGTCTGCAATGCAATGAAATAAGCACAGACGATCGAGATCTTACCCATTCAATAGGGGTGTACATGGAATAAGCCTCCCGACAGTTTAACCGGAGAAAATCTTCTTTTTCGCCCTTGTACAGATCGGCCAAAATTGAAGGCAGTTCGGCTGGGGTATCCGGACCCTGTCGTCTGTAACGGGACGCGTCGTCTTCTTTGTTGTAACACCATAAGGGAGTTACTCCGGATTGGAAAGGCTACACACACCTCTTTATTGCAATCACCATGACCTCAATTATCGAGAGTTCGGAGTGGGCGAGCAGCCTGACCTTGCTGACCAACCTCTTTATCTCCGCACTGTCCTCTTCCTTGGGACTTCGGGGATGCCAGTTGAGGCACTTCTTTAGAGGAGCGCTGGAAAATTCAGGGAGGCCGTGCCTGACTGGATCTGGCAGCGGAGCATCGTCCATATAGAACCACTCCTAAGACCATGGCGGGTATGCCTCTTTAGGTGTTCCAACATGGTATCCAGATCTGGCAATACGCCATACTTCGGCACCACCCACTTCAAATATGGAACCCCCTTGGTGGCGGGGAACGAGGTAGAAGAATTTCCTCCATAATCCGAAATGGGCCTCGATGCCTAGGAATAGCTTGCAGAGGGCGACAAAGCCTGAGATGTGCAAAATCGAACCTGGGGTGAGTTTGTGCAGTTGGATGTCGTAAAATTCCAATAAACCCCAAAGGAAGGGATGGATTGGAAATCCCAGGCCCCGCAACAGAAATGGGTCAAAGCACACCCTCTCCTTATTTGGGTTGGGGAAGTTCTCAGCCATCGCGTCATTGCCTATTGAATATAATCCCGCTCGAACAGGAGCTAGATCTGCGAGGGGGAGATAGCCATGCGTCTAGAGCCGGGTTAGTTGAAGATGAGGCATGGAGCAACTCTGCCAATCACCCTCTTGAGGGCCATGGAGGCGCAAAGAGGAGCCTGGGGTGACGACCATGATGGAAGGCTTTGTTTAGGCTAGACTTGGCTGTTTTTCTTCTGTGCGATGTGAGATGGCATTTGGAGATCCATATCTCCTTATATAGGAGCCATCTAGGCGTGGTGAAGGTCTTATTTGCGAAAAAGCACAGACCGTTCGTATTCGCCCGGCGCGCGAAAATGAAAGCATTGACAGGGGGAACCATAAAAGACATTGAGGTTATCGCCGGATTGTCATTGGTCCGGATTATAATGAAGAACCCGCCTTGCAAAGCCGAAGACATGGGCTGAAAATTACATCGTCATTGAAGGCAAGTTCGGGGGATACCGAGGGAGTCCTGGATTATGGGGTCCTTAGGGGTGTGTTTGGTTCGAGAACGAGGTGGAATGGAATGTCATGGTTCCGTTCCATTAGAATGGGTCGGTTCCATTTCTGTGTTTAGTAGCGGCAATTAGGTGGAATGGAACGGTTCTGTTTCGGTGTTTGGTTGAAGAGATAAAATTGAATGAATTTGAATCAAAAAGTTATTTTAAACTTAAAGTATTTTCAGAAATAAATCTGCTGTTAGTATTCTAACTGCAGATAACGGAAGTACAAAACCTCAACAAAGAGTGTAGATAACCAGAAAGAGGAAGCTTCCAAAACTGCTCTTATGGCTGGACGTAGCTTCACCGTTGATTTTTGCTCGCTGCCACACAACCAAGAACTCACACTGCTGCTATTGGAGAAGGCCTGCGAGCGGACTAGGAGCACAACTATGAGCTGGAGGAGGAACTTGGTGGTGCTCTGCGTCATGAGCGGTGAAGTCTAGTCAAGGAGACCTACGACACGGAGGTCGACGGTGCTGCACATCCTCGCCTTCACCAAGCATAGATGGAACAGGTCCTTCAGCAGCTGGTGCTACCCACGCCGGCCGTCGTCGACTGCCTCCCAGGCTACCACCGATCTGCAACGGCGCCTCAGATCGGGATTCGGGAGGGATGTCCTCCAGCAGCTGGTGCCACCCGCGTCGGCCGCCGTCGGCCGCCTCTCTAGTTGCCGCCAGTCTCCTCCAACGACGCCTCAGATCAAAAGGGGGAGAGAGATGAGAGGTAGCGGCGCTGAATGCGAGTCGGGGAAGGGTGGGCGAGAGCGAGCGCTGTGAGCCGTTACCTGTCGTTGCACCGATTTGGAGGTACTGGTTGGTTTCGCATATTGAGCGAATATACCATTCCCGGGAACGAGTGGGTTCCAATTCATTCGACGAACTAAACACGAGAATGGGCTCCAGGAACGGAACCGACCCATGCCGTTCTAGTTGATGACAGAAACCAAACACACCCTAGGTGTCCGAGCTGTGTAGCATGGGCCGTACTGATGGGCCATGAAGATACAAGATAGAAGGCCTTCCCCGTGTCTGGGTGGGACTCTCCTTTGCGTGGATAGAAAGCTTAACGCCTGGATGTGTAGTTTCTTCTCTCTGTAACCGACTCTGTACAACCCTCTAGGCCCCTCCCGTGTCTATATAAATCGGAGGGTTTAGTCCGTAGAGGCTATCAAAAATCATACAGGGTAAACATCTAGGGTTTAGCCATTACGATCTCGAGGTAGATCAACTCTTGTAACCCCTATACTCATCAAATAAAATCAAGCAGGACGTAAGGTTTTACCTCCATTAAGAGGGCCTGAACCTTGGTAAACATCGTGTCCCCCTTGTCTCCTGTTACCTTCGATCCTCAGATGCACAGTTCGGGACCCCCTAGTGTTTTAATGGAACAAGGTATAATATTCGGTTTTGACACCGACAGCGCCCCGCTTTCCTTATCCTCCTTTCTCTCCTTCCCCCTTTCCCCCTCCGGTAGAAGGAAAGGGGCCGAATCTTACTAGGAGCCAAAGTAGGACTCCTACTTGGGTCGCACCTAGGGCCGGCCTCCTCCCCTCCCTCCTTTATATACGTGGGGAGGGGGTGCCTAGAACACACATCAATTGTTCCAAGCCATGTGTGACGCCCCCTCCATAGTTTACGCCTCCGGTCATATTCACGTAGTGCTTAGGCGAAACCCTGCGCGGATCACTTCACCATTGATGCGGCTTGAAGCTATGTCGGTATTTCCCCAAAGAGGAAGGGATGATGCAGCACAACAATGGTAGGTATTTCCCTCAGTGATGAAACCAAGGTTACCGAACCAGTAGGAGAACCAAGAAACACTACTTAAACAACACCTGCACACAAATAACAAATACTCGCAACCCGACGTGTAAAAGGGGTTGCCAATCCCTTTCGGGTAACGGTGCCAGAAATTGGCAAACGGACGTGAGAGAGCTGTAAATATTGATAGAATGAATGCCAAATAAAATAAATTGCACCAAGGTATTTTTGTATTTTTGGTTTAATAAATCTGAAAATAAAAGCAAAGGAAAATAGATCGCAAAGGCAAATAATATGAGAAAGAGATCCAGGGGCCGTATGTTTCACTAGTGGCTTCTCTCGAGAAAAATAACAAAGGCAGGTAGACAAATTACTGTTGGGCAATTGATAGAACTTCAAATAATCATGACGATATCGAGGCAATGGTCATTACATAGGCATCACGTCCAAGATTAGTAGACCGACTCCTGCCTGCATCTACTACTATTACTCCACACATCGACCGCTATCCAGCATGCATCTAGTGTATTAAGTTCATGGAGAAATGGAGTAATGCAATAAGAACGATGACATGATGTAGACAAGACCTATTTATGTAGAAATAGACCCCATCATTTTATCCTTAGTAGCAACGATACATACGTGTCAGTTCCCCTTCTGTCACTGGTATAAAGCACCGTAAGATCGAACCCACTACAAAGCACCTCTTCCCATTGCCAGATAAATAGATCAAGTTGGCCAAACAAAACCCAAATATAGGAGAATAAATACGAGGCTATGAGCAATCATGCATATAAGAGATCAAAGAAACTCAAATAACTTTCATGGATAAAAAGAGATAGATCTGATCATAAACTCAAAGTTCATTGGATCCCAACAAACACACCACAAAAGAATTACATCATATGGGTCTCCAAGAGTCCATTGTATTGAGAATTAAACAAGAGAGAGGAAACCATCTAGCTACTAACTACGGACCCGAATGTCTACAAAGAACTACTCACGCATCATCAGAGAGGCACCAATGGAAGTGGTGAACCCCTCCGTGATGGTGTCTAGATTGGATATGGTGGTTCTGGACTCTGCGGTGGCTGGAATTGATTTTCGTCGACTCCCCTAGGGTTTTTGGAATATTGGGGCATTTATAGAGCAAATAAACGGTCTCGGGGGCACCCGAGGTGGGCACAACCCACCAGGGCGTGCCTGGGCCTCCAAGCGCGCCCTGGTGGGTTGTGCTCCCCTTGGAGCACCCCCCCAGGCGCTTCTCTGGCCCATTGGATGTATTCTGGTCCAAAAATCCACAAAAAGTTTCACTACATTTGGACTCCGTTTGATATTGATTACCTGCAATGTAAAAAACATGCAAAAAAACAGCAACTATCACTTGGCACTATGTCAATAGGTTAGTACCTAAAAATGATATAAAATGACTATAAAATAATTATAAAACATCAAAGAATGATAATGTAACAACATGGGACAATCAAAAATTATAGATACATTGGAGACATATCAGCATCCCAAAGCTTAATTCCTGCTTGTCCTCGAGTAGGTAAATGATAAAAATAGAATTTTTGATGTGGAATGCTGCCTAACATGTCATATCATATTCTTTTCTTTATAGCATGGACATTTGGACTTTTATATTGTTCAAAGCAATAGTCTAGTTTTGACATGATAATTTAGATACTCAAGCATACCAACAAGCAACCATTTCTTTCAAAATATTAACGCTAAAATAAGTTATCCCTAGCCCATCATGCTCAATCATTGATCCATTCATGAAACACACTCGCATATTAACTATACCCAATGGTCAAGTACGATCATAGTGCCTCCTAGTTGGTGCTTTATAAGAGAAGATGGAGACTCAAATGAAAATTGCATAAAGTAAAAGAAAGGCCCTTCGCGGAGGGAAGTAGGGATTTGTAGAGGTGCCAGAGCTCAAAGCGGAAATTTAGAGATAAAAACATTTTGAGAGGCATACTTTTCCCACCAACGAAAATGACTTAGAGTTCCCAACACTTTCCATACTAGATATATCATAGGTGGTTCCCAAACAGAAATTAAAGTTTATTCCTTTTTCCACCATACTTTCACTTTCCATGGCTAACCGTATCCACAGGTGCCTTCCAAACCAACACTTTCCAAGGAAATTATTATTTGGCAACATAAAGTAAATTCATTTTTCATTTCAGGACTGGGCATACCTAATACCTTTGCCTTACTCTCGTGCAATGACAAGTGAATAAACACTCATCGTGAGAACAACACATCTTAACATGGAAAATATTAGCCACCCCTCACCGCCTCGCGAGCGGTACGAGCACACAAAAGAGAAATTTATTTTGAATATTAGAGATGGCACATACAAATTTGCTTGGAATGGCAAAATTATACCGCATATAGGTAGGTATAGTGGACTCATGTGGCAAAACTGATTTGAAGGGTTTTGGAAGCACAAGTAGTGATCATACTTAGTGCAAAATGAAGGCTAGCAAAATATTGAGAAGCGACCAACCAAGAAACGAAAAATATCATAAGTGAGCATTAAGCATAATTAACACCGAATAATGCACCACAAGTAGGATGTAATTTCATTACATGACTATTGACTTTCGTGCTTGCATAGTGAATCACAAACTTTAACACCAATATTCTTACTAAAGCATAATTACTCATTAACATGACTCACATATCACATCATCATATCTCAATACTATTACAAGGAATCAAGTTAATTTTGTCCAATGATCTTCATGAAAGTTTTTATTATATCCTTCTTGGATATCTATCACTTTGGGACTAATTTTCATGTGTTGCTTTTGATAAGCTCAAACAAATATAAGTGAAGATCATGAGCATAAAATTTCTTTCTCTCAAATAAATTTAAGTGAAGCAAGAGAGAATTTATTGAAAATTTTACTAACTCTCAAATAAATCGAAGTGAAGCAAGAGAGAATTTCTTCAAAAATACTAAAGCACACCATGCTCAAAAAAATATAAGTGAAGTACTAGAGCAAATCCATAGCTCATAAAAATTTAAGTGAAGTATAGAGAGCAATTCTGATAAGTCATGGCATAATTTTGGCTCGCTCAAATAGGTGTGTCCAGCAAGGGATCAAGACTAGAAACACAAAGCAAAACAAGCAAAGACTCATATCATACAAGACGCTCCAAGCAAAACACATAGTATGTGATGAATAAAAATATAGCTTCGAGTAAAATACCGATTGTCGTTAGAAGAAAGAGGGGATGCCACTCGGGGCATCCCCAAGCTTAGTTGATTGCTTCTCTTTGGATAATAGCTTGGGATGCCATGGGCATCCCCAAGCTTAGGCTCTTCTTACTCCTTATTCCTTCATCCATCGTAAGATAACCCAAAACTTGAAAACTTCAATAACACAAAACTCAACAAAACCTTTGTGAGATCCGCTAGTATAAGAAAACAAATCACTACTATAAGTACTGTAGCAAACCAATTCATATTTTATTCTTGCATTATATCTACTGCATTCCAACTTTTCTATGGCAAAAACTCATCAAAGAATACCATAGAATCATCCAAACAAGGACACAATGCAAAGAAAACAGAATCTGTCAAAAACAGAACAGTCGGTAGCAATCGGGATATTTTGAATACTTCTGAAACTCCAAAAATCATGAGAAATTAGGAAAACCTTAGAATTTTTTTTATTAATCTTCTGCAAATGGTATTTTATCATGCTCTGGTTAAAAACTAAAATTATTTTGGCAAGCACAAAAGTTATTGTTTTTCAGCAAGATCAAACAACTATCACCCAATAAGATCCTAAAGGCTTTACTTGGCACAAACACTAATTAAAACACAATCATAATAGTAGCATGATTGTGCAAACTCTCAAGAACAGAAAGCAAAAGACAAAAATAAATTTTATTCATTGGGTTGCCTCCAAACAAGCTCTTTCTTTATAGCCATTTAGATTGGCTTAAGATTTCAACGATGCTCAGACGAAAGATAAGAATTCAAGCACAAAGAGAGCTTCAATAAACATATGATAAACACATTTAAGTCCAACATACTTCCTATGCATAGGAATTTTATATGCAAACAAATTATCAAGACAAGAAACATCTAACATTGTAGCGACCCGACCTCAGACGGTCAAGTCTCTGTGCTTAAGTGTCATCCCTGGATCGGTATTGCTGACACACACACAATACTCAAGGATTTATAACAAAGTTCAATCACACACTTATTACATCAAATGTCTCAAAAGAGAACTTATTACAATAATATGGCTGAAGGCCATCTAAATAAGATAACATCGGAAGCTTCGAACGTAGAGTGTCCATCCAACTCCACGGCAAAACTGAGTGCATGACAACGACCTAGTGCACCTTAGTCTTCATCTGAAAAATCTGCAACATAATACGTTGCAGCCTGTGTAGGTCAACACAAGGAATATGCTGGCTAGATAACACTATAGAGCAATACACAAATAAGAGCAATCACTACATGCATATATGGCTGGCGGAGGCTCTATGGTTATCATTTGCATAAAGCTAATTTTTCCCTACAACAAAGGAATATATTTTATTTAACTACAAAGTTTGTTGAAAACATTGATAAGGTAACCCCAACTCAATCCCAAATTAAAAGTTAATAATCCCAACAAATTAATTAAGTAAAGTGATGAGATCAAATCAATAATTCAAGTACTAGATACTCAAGATGTCCATAACCAGGGACACGGCTAATCAAGATTAGTTTATAAACTCTGTAGAGGTTTGCACACTTTTCCCCACAAGACTCGATCTCCTCCATTAAATTTCTTGCACTACATGATGTTTGAGAAACGGATGGCCGAGACACAGTCTTTCCAAAGAGGTCCGCTTAACCGGTAGATAGGCCGATACACCAACAATCCCCTACATCTGCTAGCCTGTCATGGAAAGGATTCCCACAACTTACTCAACTATGCCAGAGCCCATAATGGCTTGTGGCTGCACATGGAAGATTCTAGCATGAATAATCTTATGATCCCTTTGAGCCTGGGTTGCAAACCATAGGATGATCACATGGGTACCCTGGGATCTCCTTGGACAACACTGGACTCCCCATGTGCCCACAACCAATCCACCAAGATGTGTATTAAAGTAGCCACCTTAAGTCAAACCTTAGTTAACAATAACTGTCACATCTTTCATGAATTCTCTCAAACCAAACCACGTCTACGAGCATAGCATAGCAGTATAAGCATAACATAGTAAATACCCAGGGTTTGATATAAGACAATAGGTTCTACCTCATCAACTACTTCCCAATACCCACATGTTAACAAGTCCTAATAATGCAGTGTTTGACGATCGAAACTAATGCATAAAACTGGGTATTAAAGGGATATGATCAAAGTGTTACTTGCCTTGCTGGCAATGGAAAACCCTAGTGATTCGTAGTAGCAAGCCTCGCACACCGGAAACTCTATCGTGAAAAACAATAGCATACATAAACACTCAGGTATAAGATGCAAAGGTAAAACCAAGAGAAAAGATCTAAATAAGAGAAGAGCTTCGATTTGCAAAAAGAATCAATCGAATCGGAGATACGAAACTCAAACTACGGTAAAAAGAAATTCAAATTCAAATCTGCTTGAAACCAAATTTTAAATTTCCAAAATCATGTTCAAGTTGATTATCTAGACAGAGGGGAACAAGACAAAGATTTTGGCGTTGGTTTCACTGGATTTGGATAAACGAGCAAAAAGTAACGAGGGTTTGAAGATCAGGGGCTAATCGATGATAAAAGTAATTACGGATAGGTCCCTGGACGAAAATAAATAGAAAAGGAAAAATCTACGGAACAAACGTCCGCTAATAGAGGCAAACGAACAAAAACCGTTCGTTAAAACGATCTAACCAGTGAATGTTTACTAATTAGACTAAAACAAAAACAAAAAACCGATCTAAAAACTAAACCGACAAAACCGAAAAAGAACCGAAAGAACCGACCGGTTCTTACCGGTCAACGGCGTCGACGGCGGGATCGGATCGGCGGCGTGCAGCGACGGCGGCGGTGGCTGTAGGCGATGCGGGGCGGCGGCGAGGCGGAGTGGCGGTGCGGGGCGGCGGTAGCAGCGGCGGCGAACGGCGGCGTGGCTCGGCTGCGGGGCAGCGGTGGTGCGGCGGTGAGGAGAAGAGGGCGGTGCGGCGCGGCTTATAAGGAGGCTCTGAGGGGGTCCTTTGCTTGCGCGAGGGGGCGCGGGGAGGCCGATCCAGACTCCTCCTCGCCAGAGTCCGGCGTCCGCACGGGAGGCAGGTGGCGGTGGCTCGGTTGGGCCGGCTGGGCTTCGGCCCAGTTTGGTCCGGAGTTTTTTTAAAAATAAAAAATTGTCATAGAAGAAAATGCTAATAATTTGTAAAAAAATCTAAAAAGTTCCAGAAACAATTTTCACCGTCCAAACCTAATATTTAGGACAAGAGGAATAATTTTTTGGACTAAAATGCAATTTTAAAAATGCAAGTTTTCTCTAATTCAAATAAAGTAGCAAATAAAATACAAGTAAAATAATAATTTGATTTTAAAATTTCTTCTCCAATATTTCTCTTATATTGAAGAAGTCATATTATCTCCTCTCATTTGTTGGAAATAATTGGAGAGAAACTATTAAAATCAAATTGATCGTCTTTTCAAATTTGAAATAAATTCCAAATATGAAAATTTAGTGAAACCTCCAACTCTCTCCTTGGGTCCTTGACTTGCTTAAGGTCTCTAGGATCAAATTGTCCAAATAAAAAATAAATTAAAATGCAAAGAGCATGGATGCATATGATGACCTAGTGATTAACATCCAAATTGAAAAGTGGGATGTTACAAACATATGCAAAGAAGAGGAATAAAACATTGACGATCTCAACATAACGAGAGGTAATTTAGTAACATCAAATTTTCTACAACATATTTTCCTCTCTCATAATAATTACATGTAGGATCATAATCAAATTGAAAAATATAACTATCACAATTATTCTCTTTATGGTCCACATGCATGCAAAGTTGACACTCTTCCAAAACAGTGGGATTATCATCAAATAAAGTCATGACCTCTCCAAGCCCACTTTAATCAAAATTTTCATAAAATTGTACACTCTCCAAATATGTGGGATCATTTTTAGCTAAAGTTGACACTCTTCCAAACCCACTTTTAGTATTATTGCAAGCAAGTTCATCATGAGCTTTAAATAAAATTTCAAGATCATAAGAATCATCACCCCAATCATGATCATTGCAACAAGTAGTGGTCATAGCAAAATTAGCATCCCCAAACATGGGGTTTTGCATATTATTAGCATAATTGACATTAATAGAATTTATAGTAAAATCATTGCAATCATGCTTTTCATTCAAGGAGCTATCACAAATTAGTTTATGAATTTCTTCATCACACTTTTCAGATTCACGAATCTCAAGCAAAACTTCATAGAGATAATCTAGTGCACTCAAATCACTAGCAATTGGTTCATGATAATTGGATCTCTTAAAAAGATTAGCAAGTGGATGAGGATCCATATCAACTGATTTTTAGCAAGCGAGGATGCAAGCAAATAGAAGACACATAGCAACATAAGAAAACATAAGATATGACGAGGAAACGACGAATGAAAACGGGGAGAATAAAACGGCAAATTTTTGTGAAGTGGGGGAGAGGCAAATGACAAATAATGTAAATTGCGGGGATATGAGATTTGTGATTAGGAACCTGGTAGATGTTGATGATGTCTCCCCGGCAACAGCGCCAGAAATTCCTTTTGATGCGGCTTGAAGCTACGTCGGTATTTCCCCAAAGAGGAAGGGATGATGAAGTACAACAACGATAGGTATTGATAACCCACAAATATAGGGGATCGCAACAGCTTTTGAGGGTAGAGTATTCAACCCAAATTTATTGATTCGACACAAGGGGAGCCAAAGAATATTCTCAAGTATTAGCAGCTGAGTTGTCAATTCAACCACACCTGGAAACTTAGTATCTGCAGCAAAGTGTTTGGTAGCAAAGTAATATGATAGTGGTGGTAGCGGCAAAAAAAGTAAAGACAACAAAAGTAATGTTTTTGGTATTTTTTAGTGATTGTAACAGTAGCAGCGGGAAAGTAAATAAGCGAGAACCAGTATATGGAAAACTCGTAGGCACCGGATCAGTGATGGATAATTATGCCGGATACAGTTCATCATGTAACAGTCATAACATAGGGTGACACAGAACTAGCTCCAATTCATTAATGTAATGTAGGCATGTATTCCGTATATAGTCATACGTGCTTATGGAAAAGAACTTGCATGACATCTTTTGTCCTACCCTCCCATGGCAGCGGGGTCCTATTGGAAACTAAGGGATATTAAGGCCTCCTTTTAATAGAGAACCGAAACAAAGCATTAGCACATAGTGAATACATGAACTCCTCAAACTATGGTCATCACCGGGAGTGGTCCCGATTATTGTCACTTCGGGGTTGCCGGATCAGAACACATAGTAGGTGACTATAGACTTGCAAGATAGGATCAAGAACTCACATATATTCATGAAAACATAATAGGTTCAGATCTGAAATCATGGCACTCGGGCCCTAGTGACAAGCATTAAGCATAGCAAAGTCATAGGAACATCAATCTCAGAACATAATGGATACTAGGGATCAAACCCTAACAAAACTAGCTCGATTACATGATAAATCTCATCCAACCCATCACCGTCCAGCAAGCCTACAATGCAATTACTCACGCAAGGCGGTGAGCATCATGAAATTGGTGATGGAGGATGGTTGATGATGACGACGTCGACGAATCCCCCTCTCCGGAGCCTCGAACGGACTCCGAATCAGCCCTCCCGAGAGGTTTTAGGGCTTGGCGGCGGCTCCGTATCGTAAACGCGATGATTTCTTCTCCCTGATTTTTTTTCTCATCGAAACTCAATATATGGATGTGGAGTTGGAGTCGGAGACGCAACAGGGGGCCCACGAGGTAGGGGGCGCGCCCTAGGTGGGGCGCCCCCCACCCTCGTGGGAAGGGTGTGGGCCCCCTGGTCTTCATCTTTGGCGAGGATTTTTATTGTTTTTTCTAAGATGTTCCGTGGAGTTTCAGGTCGTTCCGAGAATATTTGTTTTCTGCACATAAAACAACATCGTGGCAATTCTGCTAAAAACAGCGTCAGTCCGGGTTAGTTCCATTCAAATCATACAAGTTAGAGTCCAAAACAAGGGCAAAAGTTTTTGGAAAAGTAGATACGACGGAGACGTATGAACTCCCCCAAGCTTAAACCCTTGCTTGTCCTCAAGCAATTCAGTTGACAAACTGAAAGAAAGAAAAACTTTTACAAACTCCGTTTGCTCTTGTTGTTGTAACTATGTCAAGCCAGCATTCAAGTTTTCAGCATAGATCATAACTAACCACATTTGCAATAATTCTCAGGTCTCACAATTACTCATATCAATAGCATAATCAACTAGCAAGCCATAATAATAAATCTCGGATGACAACACTTTCTCAAAACAATCATAATATGATATAACAAGATGGTATCTCGCTAGCCCTTTCTGAGACCGCAAAACATAAATGCAGAGCACCTTTAAAGATCAAGGACTGACTAGACATTGTAATTCATGGTAAAAGAGATCCAATCATAGTCATACCCAATATAAATTAATAGTGATGAACGCAAATGACGGTTGTGCTCTCCAGCTAGTGCTTTTTAATAAGAGGTTGATGACTCAACATAAAAGTAAATGGATAGGCCCTTCGCAGAGGGAAGCAGGGATTTGTAGAGGTGCCAGAGCTCGGTTTTGAAATAGAGATAAATTGTATTTTGAGCGGTATACTTTCATTGTTAACGTAACAACTAAGAGATGGCGATATCTTCCATGCTAAAGACATTATAGGCGGTTCCCAAACAGAATGGTAAAGTTTATACTCCCCCTCCACCAACAAGCATCAATCCATGGCTTGCTCGAAACAACGAGTGCCTCCAACATACATCAGGTCCCAGGGGGAGTTTTGTTTGCAATTAATTTTGATTTAGTTTGCATAAAGCATGGGACTGGGCATCCCGGTGACCAACCATTTTCTCGTCAGTGAGGAGCGGAGTCCACTCCTCTTGAGAATAACCCGCCTAACACGGAAGATAATGACAGCCTTTGTTGATACATGAGCTATTCGAGCATACAAAACAGAATGTTTATTTGAAGGTTTAGAGTTTGGCACATACAAATTTACTTGGAACGGCAGGTAGATACCGCATATAGGAAGGTATGGTGGACTCATCTGGAATAACTTTGGGGTTTAAGGGATTGGATGCACAAGCAGTATTCCCGCTTAGTATAGGTGAAGGCTAGCAAAAGACTGGGAAGCGACCAACTAGAGAGCGACAACAGCTATGTACATGCATTAAAATTAATAAACATTGGATGCAAGCATGAGTAGGATATAATCCATCATGAACATAAATATCGTGAAGGCTATGTTGATTTTGTTTCAACTACATGCGTGAACATGTGCCAAGTCAAGTCACTTAAATCATTCAAAAGAGGATACCACCCCATCATACCACATCATAATCATCTCAATAGCATGTTGGCATACAAGGTAAATCATTATAACTCATAGCTAACCAAGCATGGCACAAGCAACTATGATCTCTAATTGTCATTGCAAACATGTTTATTCATAATAAGCTGAATCAAGAACGAGGGACTCATCATATTTACAAAAACAAAAGAGGTCGAGTTCATACCAGCTTTTCTCATCTCAGTCAGTCCATCATATATCATCATAATTGCCTTTCAGTTGCACGACCGAACGGTGTGAATAATAATAAGAGTGTACGTGCATTGGACTAAGATGGAATCTGCGAGCATTCAATAAATAGGAGAAGACAAGGCAATATGGGCTCTGGGTTAAATCAACAATAATGCATATAAGAGCCACTTCAACAATTTAATTATGGTCTTCTCCTACTGACCCCCAAAGAAAAGAAAAGAAATAAAACTATTTACACAGGAAAGCTCCCAACAAGTAAAAGAAGAACGGGAAATATTTTTGGGTTTTCTTTTTAATTATTACTACTATAGCAGAAAAATAAACTACTACTAATTTTTTTGGTTTTCTTAAGGTTTAACAAACACACAAGAAGAAAGCAGGAAAAGGAAAATAAACTAGCATGGATATTACATTGAAAAAGTATGAGCACCGACATCTAGCAATGAGTGTGTGTGAACATAAATGTAATGTCGGTGAGAAATATGTACTCCCCCAAGCTTAGGCTTTTGGCCTAAGTTGGTCTATGGCCATGGCTGGCCTGGTGGATATCCATAATAATAGTTGTTGGGGTCGTACTGTGATGAGGAAGAATAGTTGGGATCATACTGTGATGAAGAAAAAGACTCTGACTGCCACTGGCTGACAGTCATCTTTGGATCCCAAGAATAAACAGATTGTCGTGGAGGCTCATCTTGTGGTTCCTGTTCCGGGGCTGGTGCGGGATTATTGTAAGCTTGGACGGCAGCCCACGTAACGAGGTAGGGTCCTACAAAATTAAACAAAGAAGGAGCAGGCAGGGTAATAGTCTCAGGATGATGTTTGTTAAAGAACAATTGATATTTAAGCTCTCCTGCCCTATTCTTGACAATAAAATCATGTGCCACCATACTTTTATGATCTAGATAAACACGGGACAGCACCTTTTCTTCCTTCTCAGCATGCCTAATAGGTATGTTAAAATGTGCAGCTAGGCGTGTGGCATAGACGCCTCCAAAGATGGGACCCTTAGTACGGTTCATACTTAACCGTCTAGCAATAATACCGCCCATACTAAAAGTGTTATCACTGTATAAACCGTGGTGCAAAATAATTATATCAGGGATACCCAGGTTTCCATTGTTTCTGCGTCCAATTAAAAAATGACTAGCAAATAATGCAAAATAGCGTAAAACAGGAAAACGTATGCTAGTGATTCGTGCATCGGAAACCTTTCTAGTTTCTCCTACAGTGATAGTATCAATAAACCTAGCCACATCATCATGATGTGGTTCTTCTGTCTTGCCCTCAAAAGGGATTAAACAAATCCGACAGAAATCATAAAGTGACATCTCCTTATGCTCATCATATAAATGAAACTCCACCGTAGGTGGTGAGTTCCTAGAATGAAAATGAAAGTTTTGCACAAAAGTATTTGTGAGTAAGAGATACTGATCGCATTGGTCGTGGAGGAAAGCGGTGAGGCCTGCATTGCGAGCCAATTCATGAAAATCTTCATAGATACCAGCTGTTCTCAAGAAATCTTCAGAAGGCCATTCACACGCCCGAATCTCTGCGGTGCGCGGCAAATTATACTTAGGCTTCGGTGCCTTTTCCTTCGAGCTTTGGCTCGACGAGCCCCTCAAAAATCTCCTCATTATTTTTCTGAAACAATCTGAAATTTTTGGTAACTTCAAACAAAAGTGAACCAACTTCAATAAAATTGATAGCAACTACTCCTACAAGTGCCTAGAGCCTATATCAAGCATTAGAACTACTTGGAACCATATAAATTTGACATGCAAGCTCAAGAACATGGTCACCTATGCAGCACAAATTTGCAAAGAATAAGGCACTAGAACAAAAACTAATTGGACCAATGGAGGAGTCACATACCAAGGAACAATCTCCCCAAGTAGTTTTGCGAGAGGTGCTTTGAGCAAGGAGATCGAAAATCGCAGCAAAAGTGGCTGGAACTCGTGCTTGAGTTGGTTTTTTGGGTTTGTGTGAGATAGAAGAAGAAGATGGGTGCTGGAATAAGTGGAGGAGGGCCACCGTGGGCCCACGAGGCAGGGGCGCGCCCTATAGGGGGGGCGCCCACCACTCTCGTGGCCAGGTGGCAGCTCCTCCCGCGGTAATTTTTGCACAGTAAATCCTCAAATATTCCCGAAAAAATCATATTAAATTGGCATGGCATTCTGAGGACTTTTATTTTCGGGATATTTTTATATTGCACGGATAAGTCAGGAAACAGACTGAAAAATACTATTTTACTTTATTTAATATAAATAACAGAAAGTAAAAGTGGGGTACAGAAGTTTGTGCTTCTAGTTTCATCCATCTCATGCTCATCAAAAAGAATCCACTAACAAGGTTGATCAAGTCTTGTTAACAAACTCATTCCGATAATCATGAAACCGGAGAAATTTCGAATAACACTAAGTTACCTCAACGGGGATATGTACATCCCCAATAATAAGAATATGAAATTTCTTCTTGACAGTAGGAAGAGGAAATTCAAAACCTCCAAATATAATCGATGGAATTTTTCCAATAGAATTGATATTATGAACTTGAGGTTGTTTCCTCGGAAAGTGTACCGTATGCTCATTACCATTAACATGAAAAGTGACATTGCCTTTGTTGCAATCAATAACAGCCCCTGCAGTATTAAGAAAAGGTCTTCCAAGAATAATAGACATACTATCATCCTCGGGAATATCAAGTATAACAAAGTCCATTAAAATAGTAATGTTTGCAACCACAACAGGCACATCCTCACAAATACCGACAGGTATAGCAGTTGATTTATCAGCCATTTGCAAAGATATTTCAGTAGGTTTCAGACGGGATCTCCAAGTTTCTTTGGTATTCCACCCTTAAAAGTATAATTAGCAAGCATGGTGGAAATCTCAGCTTCCGGTATCTTTCTTTTATTAGTAATGATATCCTTCATATATTTAGCATAGGGATTTGTTTTGAGCACATCAGTTAACCGCATACGCAAAAAGATAGGCCTAATCATTTCAGCAAAACGCTCAAAATCCTCATCATCCTTTTTCTTGGATGGTTTTGGAGGAAAAGGCATGGGTTTCTGAACCCAAGGTTCCCTTTCTTTACCATGTTTCCTAGCAACAAAGTCTCTTTTATGATAACGTTGATTCTTTGATTGTGGGTTATCAAGATCAACAACAGGTTCAATTTCTACATCATTATCATTACTAGGTTGAGCATCATCATTAATATTTTTACTAGGTTCATGTTCATTACCAGATTGTGTTTCACCATCAGACATAGAAATATCATTTAGATTATCAGGTGGTTCAGCAATAGGTTCACTAGAAGTTTGCACAGTTCTATCATCTTTCTTCTTCTTTTTAGAAGAACTAGGAACATCAATATTATTTCTTTGAGAATCTTGCTCGATTATCTTAGGGTGGCCTTCAAGATACAAAGGTTCCTGAGTCATTCTACCAGTTCTAGTAGCCACTCTAACAGCATAATCATTTTTCTTACTATTCATTTCATCAAGCACTTCTTTTTGAGCCTTAAGTACTTGTTCTACTTGAGTGGTAACCATAGAAGCATGTTTGCTAACAAGTTTAAGTTCACCTTTAATATCAGCCATATAATCACCCAAGCGTCTAATCATATAAGCATTTTCTTTTAATTGTCTACCAAAATAAGCATTGAAGTCGTCTTGCTTATACATAAAGTTATCAAACTCATCCAAGCATTGACTAGCAATTTTAGTAGGAGGGACTTCAGCTTTATCATATCTATAGGGAGAATTTACCTTTACTACCTGTGTCAGGATATCGGGATCAGGAGGTTCTTCAGTAAATAAATAATTTAGAACATATGTTTCTTCAACAGGCGGTATATTAAGACCATGTATTTCTTCAATAGGAGGTAAATTCTTAACGTCTTCAGCTTTAATACCCTTTTTCTTTCATAGATTTCTTTGCCTCTTGCATATCTTTGGGACTGAGAAATAGTACACCTCTCTTCTTTGGAGTTGGTTTAGGAATAGGCTCAGTAATTGGAGCATGAGATGGCTCAGGAGCTGGCTCAGGAGGTGCCCAATTATTTTCATTTGTCAACATATTATTCAATAGAATTTTAGCTTCATCCGGTGTTCTTTCCCTGAAAAGAGAACCAGCACAACTATCTAGGTAATCTCTGGAAGCATCGGTTAGTCCATTATAAAAGATATCAAGTATTTCAGGTTTCTTAAGAGGATGATCAGGCAAAGCATTAAGTAACTTGAGAAGCCTCCCCCAAGCTTGTGGGAGACTCTCTTCTTTAATTTGCATGAAGTTGTATATTTCCCTCAAAGCAGCTTGTTTCTTATGAGCAGGGAAATATTTAGCAGAGAAGTAATAAATCATATCCTGGGGACTACACACACAGCCAGGATCAAGAGAATTAAACCATATCTTAGCATCACCCTTTAATGAGAACGGAAATATTTTGAGTATATAAAAATAACGCAATCTCTCATCATTAGTGAACAAGGCAGCTATATCATTTAACTTAGTAAGATGTGCCACAACAGTTTCAGATTCATAGCCATAAAACGGATCAGATTCAACCAAAGTAATTATATCAGGATCAACAGAGAATTCATAATATTTATCAGGAACACATATAGGTAAAGTAGCAAAAGCAGGGTCGGGTCTCATTTTATCTCTAAGTGATTCTTTCTTCCATTTAATTAATAACCTCTTAAGCTCATATCTATCTTTGCAAGCAAAAATAGCGGTAGAAGATTCCATATCAAAAGGATAACCCTCGGGAATAACAGGCATATTTTCATCATCACTATCATCATTGTATTCAGATTCAATAATTCCTTTTTCTCTAGCCCTAGCAATCTGTTCATCAAGAAATTCACTAAGGGGCACAGTAGTATCAGGCATAGAAGCAGTTTCATCACAAGTATCATGCATAGCAGAAGTGGCATCATCAATAACATGCGACATATCAGAACGAATAGCAGAAGCAGGTGTAGGTGTCGCTAACTTACTCATAACAGAAGGTGAATCAAGTGCAGAGCTAGATGGCAGTTCCTTACCTCCCCTCGTAGTTGAGGGATAGATCTTGGTTTTTGGATCTCTCAATTTCTTCATAGTGTCCAACAGATATAAATCCCAAGTGACTCAAAGAATAAAGCTATGCTCCCCGGCAACGGCGCCAGAAATTAGTCTTGATAACCCACAAGTATAGGGGATCGCAACAGCTTTCGAGGGTAGAGTATTCAACCCAAATTTATTGATTCGACACAAGGGGAGCCAAAAAATATTCTCAAGTATTAGCAGCTGAGTTGTCAATTCAACCACACCTGGAAACTTAGTATCTGCAGCAAAGTGTTTGGTAGCAAAGTAATATGATAGTGGTGGTAGTGGCAACAAAAGTAAACACAGCAAAAGTAATGTTTTTGGTATTTTGTAGTGATTGTAATAGTAGCAGCGGGAAAGTAAATAAGCGAGAACCAGTATATGGAAAACATGTAGGCACCGGATCAGTGATGGATAATTATGCCGGATGCAGTTCATCATGTAACAGTCATAACATAGGGTGACACAAAACTAGCTCCAATTCATTAATGTAATGTAGGCATGTATTTCGTATATAGTCATACGTGCTTATGGAAAAGAACTTGCATGAAATCTTTTGTCCTACCCTCCCGTGGCAGCGGGGTCCTATTAGAAACTAAGGGATATTAAGGCCTCCTTTTAATAGAGAACCGGAACAAAGCATTAGCACATAGTGAATACATGAACTCCTCAAACTATGGTCATCACCGGGAGTGGTCCTGATTATTGTCACTTCGGGGTTGTCGAATCATAACACATAGTAGGTGACTATAGACTTGCAAGATAGGATCAAGGACTCACATATATTCATGAAAACATAATAGGTTCAGATCTGAAATCATGGCACTCGGGCCCTAGTGACAAGCATTAAGCATAGCAAAGTCATAGCAACATCAATCTCGGAACATAATGAATACTAGGGATCAAACCCTAACAAAACTAACTCGATTACATGATAAATCTCATCCAACGCATCACCATCCAGCAAGCCTATGATGCAATTACTCACACACGGCGGTGAGCATCATGAAATTGGTGATGGAGGATGGTTGATGATGACGACGGCGACGAATCCCCCTCTCCGGAGCCTCGAACGGACTCCAGATCAGCCCTCCCGAGAGGTTTTAGGGCTTGGCAGTGGCTCCGTATCGTAAAACACGATGATTTCTTCTCCCTGATTTTTTTCTCATTGAAACTCAATATATGGAGGTGGAGCTGGAGTCGGAGACGCAACAGGGGGCCCACGGGGGGGGGGGGGCGCCCGGGGGGGGGGGGGGGGGGCGCCCCCACCCTCGTGAGAAGGGTGTGGGCCCCCTGGTCTTCATCTTTGGCGAGGATTTTTTATTATTTTTTCTAAGATGTTCCGTGGAGTTTCAGGTCGTTCCGAGAATATTTGTTTTCTGCACATAAAACAAAATCATGGCAATTCTGCTGAAAACAGCGTCTGTCCGGGTTAGTTCCATTCAAATCATACAAGTTAGAGTCCAAAACAAGGGCAAAAGTGTTTGGAAAAGTAGATACGACGGAGACATATCAGGTATTTCCCTTAGTGATGAAACCAAGGTTACTGAACGAATAGGAGAACCAAGCAACACTACGTAAACAACACTGATGGCAGCTGGAACTACATCGGTATTTTCCCGAAGAGGGAGGGATGATGCAGCACGGCGACGGTAGAGTATTTCCCTCAGTTATAAAAACAAGGTATCGAACCAGTAGGAGAACCAAGCAACACAACGTAAACAACCCATGCACACCAATAACAACACCTCGCAACCGACGTGTTAAAGGGGTGGTCAATCCCTTTCGGGTAACGGCGCCAGAAATTGGTGTGTGATGGTAAAAAGGTTGTAATAGTTTGATAAATAGATCACAAATAAAATAAAGTGCAGCAAAGTTGTAGCGACCCGACCTCAGGCGGTCAAGTCTCTGTGTTCAGTGTCATCCCTGGATCGGCAATGCTGACACACATAGTACTCGAAGGATTTATAACAGAGTAGCAGTCACACACTTAGTACATCGAATGTCTCAAAAGAGAACTTATTACAATAAATATGGCTTAAGGCCATCTATATAAGATAACAGTGGAAGACTTGGAAGATAAGTGAGTCCTCAACTCCAACGACATAGCTGAGTGCATGATAAACGACCTATCGCATCTTACTCCTCGTCTGAAAAGTCTGCAGCATGATAGGTTGCATCCCAAAAACGGGTCAGCACATGGAATATGCTGGCAATATAACACAGTAGAGCAATCGACAGGTAAATGCTATCACTACATGCATATTTGGCTGGTGGAGGCTCTATGGTTATAATGTTTTTGCGAAAAGCCAATTTTTCCCTACAACAAAGGAATATACTTTATTTATCTATCATGATGGTTGAAACATTGAGAATGGTACCCCCATCTCAATCCCAATTAAAAGTAATTATCAACCCAACAAATTAATTTAGAGTGATGAGATCCATATGATAATCCAAGAACCAGATACTCAAGTTGTCCATAACCAGGGACACGGCTAACCATGATTAGTTTGTACACTCTGCAGAGGTTTGCACACTTTTCCCCACAAGAGTCGATCTCCTCCATTGGATTTCTCGCACTACATGGTGTTTGAGAAACGGATGACCGAGACACAGTCTTTTAGAAGCATTAACTCTAACCCCAGGTAGACCGTACCAACCTACATCCCCTACATCTGCTAGTCTACCACTGGAAGAGGTCATCCAACCTACTCAACTATGCTAGAGCCCGAAATAGCTTGTGGCTGCACACGTAAGTTTCTAGCATGAGTAATCTTACGATCCCTTTGTGCCTGGGTGGCGGACCATAGGAGGATCACATGGTATAACCCCGGAATCTCCTAGGACAACACCAGTATAACCCCAGGTGCCCAAAAACCAACAATCCACCCAGATGTGTATTAAAGTTGCCACGTTAGAATTGAACCATTAATAATAACTCTCACATTTGTCATGGATCACTCAAACCTAACCACGTCCGCGAGCATAGCATAGCAGTATAAGCATAACGTAGAAGTAACTCCCAAGGGTTTGATAATGAAATAGGTACTAGATTCTACCTCATCAACTACTTCCCAATACCCACATGTTAACCACATCCTAATCATGCAATGTTTGAGGATTGTAACTAATGCATAAAAACTTGGTATGAAAGAGTATGATCAATGTGTTACTTGCCTTCCTGACGATCTGCAAAACCTAGTGACTCGTAGTAGCACGCTTCGCACTCCGGGTGTTCTATCGCAAACAAACAATAACATACATAAGCAATCAAGCAAAGATGCATGGGGAAAACTCAAGTAAGAAGATCCAACCAGAAAGTTCAACTGAAGAACTCCGGTTTGCAAAAAGAATCAAATCAAACGGAGCAACGAAACTCAAACTGCGAAAGAAACAAGATCCGATTACTAATCTGGACTAAAGTCAAATTTTACAGTACCAAAATCCTGTTCAAGTTGGTTAAATGGAAAGCGGGCTTCGAGACGAAGATCTATGCGCTTGTTTCACCTGATTTGGATAAACGAGCGAAAAGATATACTAGATCGAAGAATAGGGCAGAAATCGCGATCGGAAATAATCATGGAGAAACCCTGGAAAAAGAAAAACTGACAAACACGCAAATGAACGAACATTCGCTGTCTGCGACTAACCGACGAACAACGTTCGTTAAAATGAACATACGGACGAACGTCCACTAAATAAATAAACCGACGGAAAACCGAACGAACCGATCTATTTAAAAAAACTAGATCTAGGGTTTTCTAAAAAAACAACGGTTTTCCCGAGAAAACCGGACGGTGGCGGCGGTTACCTCGGCATTGGCGGAATCGGCGGCGGCGGGCGGTGGATCCGCTGGCGGCGGCTCCAGCGGCAGCGGGCAGGGTCGGCGGCGGCGGGATCAGTGGCGGCGGGCGGCGGCTTCGCGGCGGGAGGCGTCGCGCGGGCGGCGGCGCGGCGACGGGAGGAGCTGGCGCCAGCGGGCGGCGCTAGGGTTCGGGCGGGGCTGGCGGCTTCGCGGGCCTCGGGCCTCACCTTAAAAAGCCGGCCGGGCGGTGTCCTAGTCGGGCATGACCCGTTAGGTTGGTGCTCTCTTTTAAAAAAAACTGACGCGAAAAAACAAATAAAAGAAATACTAAACGGACTCCAAAAATCCTGAAATACATTTTCACGGTCCTTTAATAATATTTCGGGCAAAGTGAACATTTATTTGGGCCTCTAATGCAATTTTGAAAAACACATATTTTTTCCTAATTCAAATAAAATTGCAATAAAATCCAAAGAAATTTTATCATTTGATTTTAATATTTTTCCTCCAATATTTCACTTATTTTTGGAGAATTCATATTATCTCCTCTCATATATTTTAATATGAAATATTTTCGGAGAGAAAAATTATTAAAACCAAAATGATCCTTGCCTCAATATTTGATAAAATTCAAATATGAAGAACGTGAAATCCCCAACTCTCTCCATGGGTCCTTGAGTTGCTTAGGATTTTCGAGGATCGCGAAACGAAATGCAATAAAATATGATATGCATGAATGACCTATGTATAACATTCCAAATTGAAAAGTTGGGATGTTACAAACCTACCCCCCTTAAGATGAATCTCGTCCTCGAGATTCAGGTTGGCTAGAAAATAGGTGTGGGTGGTCCTTCCGTAGATCATCCTCTCTTTCCTAGGTGGCTTCCTCCTCGGTATGGTGGCTCCACTGAAATTTGAAAAACTTGATAACCTTGTTGCGAGTAACTCGGTTGGCAAGCTCGAGAATTTTGACAGGTTTCTCCTCATATGTAAAATCACTATCCAACTGAATTGCTTCCAGGGGCACTGTATCTCTCAGAGAAATATCGGTCATCTCTGCATGGCACTTCTTCAACTGGGAAACGTGAAACACGTCATGAACTCCTGACAGTCCTTTGGGTAACTCCAACTTGTAGGCAACCTCTCCCGAGCGTTCCAAAACACGGTACAGTCCTACAAATCTCGGGGCTAACTTTCCCTTGAGCCCAAAACGTTTAACTCCTCGCAGGGTGACACTCGTAGATATGCTTTGTCTTCGATTTCATAGGCTACCTCCTTGCGTTTCGAGTCTGCGTAACTCTTCTGTCGGGACTGAGCTACCTTTAGTCTATCTCGAATCAGCTTAACCTTGTTTTCAGACTCCTTAATCAAATCCGGTCCAAACAACTGGCGGTCTCCTACTTCATCCCACATCAACGGTGTTCGGCATCTGATGTCTACTACACAACCTTCTTCTTGTAGACGTTGTTGGGCCTCCAAGTGTAGAGGTTTGTAGGACAGTAGCAAATTTCCCTCAAGTGGATGACCTAAGGTTTATCAATCCGTGGGAGGCGTAGGATGAAGATAGTCTCTCTCAAACAACCCTACAACCAAATAACAAAGAGTCTCTTGTGTCCCCAACACACCCAATACAATGGTAAATTGTATAGGTGCACTAGTTCAGCGAAGAGATGGTGATACAAGTGCAATATGGATAGTAGATAAAGGTATTTGTAATCTAAAAATATAAAAACAGCAAGGTAACTAATGATAAAAGTGAGCGTAAACGGTATTGCAATGCTAGGAAACAAGTCCTACGGTTCATACTTTCACTAGTGCAAGTTCTCTCAACAATAATAACATAATTGGAACATATAACTATCCCTCAACATGCAACAAAGAGTCACTCCAAAGTCACTAATAGCGGAGAACAAACGAGGAGATTATGGTAGGGTACGAAACCACCTCAAAGTTATTCTTTCCAATCAATCCATTGGGCTATTCCTATAAGTGTCACAAATATCCCTAGAGTTCGTACTAGAATAACACCTTAAGACACAAATCAACCAAAACCCTAATGTCACCTAGATACTCCAATGTCACCTCAAGTATCCGTGGGTATGATTATACGATATGCATCACACAATCTCAGATTCATCTATTCAACCAACACATAGAACCTCAAAGAGTGCCCCAAAGTTTCTACCGGAGAATCACGACGAAAACGTGTGCCAACCCCTATGCATAGGTTCATGGGAGGAACCCGCAAGTTGATCGCCAAAACATACATCCAGTGAATCATGTGTATCCCATTGTCACCACAGATACGCACGGCAAGACATACATCAAGTGTTCTCAAATCTTTAAAGACTCAATCTGATAAGATAACTTCAAAGGGGAAACTCAATCCATTACAAGAGAGTAGAGGGGGAGAAGAAACATAAGATCCAACTATAATAGCAAAGCTCGCGATACATAAAGATCGTGCCAAATCAAGAACACGAGAGAGAGAGAGATCAAACACATAGCTACTGGTACATACCCTCAGCCCCGAGGGAGAACTACTCCCTCCTCGTCATGGAGAGCACCAGGATGATGAAGATGGCCACCGGAGAGGGATTCCCCCTCCGGCAGGGTGCCAGAACGGGTCTAGATTGGTTTTTGGTGGCTACGGAGGCTTCTGGCGGCGGAACTCCCGATCTATTGTGCTCCCCGATCCGTTTTAGGGTATATGGAGATATATAGGTGGAAGAAGTACGTCAGTGGAGCCACGAGGGGCCCACGAGGGTGGAGGGCGCGCCTAGGGGGGGTGGGCGCGCCCCCTTCCTCGTGGCTTCCTCGTTGCTTCCCTTACGTACACCCCAAGTCTTCTGGATTGCTTCCGTTCCAAAAATAAGTTCCATGAAGTTTCAGGTCAATTGGACTCCGTTTGATTTTCCTTTTCTGCGATATTCTAAAACAAGGAAAAAACAGAAACTGACATTGGGCTCTAGGTTAATAGGTTAGTCCCAAAAATCGTATAAAATAGCATATAAAACATCCAAGGTTGATAATATAATAGCATGGAACAATCAAAAATTATAGATACGTTGGAGACGTATCAGCATCCCCAAGCTTAATTCCTGCTCGTCTTTTTGTTTGACCTTGAAAATAGCAAGAGAGGCTCCTACTGTGATATATTAAATAAAAGGGGCAGTTACATCTTATGTACAAGCTCAAGAGGGAAGACCCTCATAAAGGGGGGGAAAGGACAGAGGCAGCTAGTAGTAACTAATACAAGTAGTGGATGACTGAAAAATCAGTGGAGAGGAGTAGATTTACAAAGCTAGAGCAAATAGAGTAATGTAGTCCCAGTGAGCTTTGTCTACTCTAAATTTGAGCCAGAGGAGGTCCCCCTTAGTCCTTCCCCTCCAGGCAGCCAAAGAGGGAGGTATCTGCCTGAAAATAAAGTTATTCCTTTCCTTCCAAATATTCCAGGCCACAATTCCCACAAATTCAAAGAATAGTCCCCCGTGAAAAGATTGTCTGGCAGCTTGTATGGCATCAATACTGGAGTGATGTAAGTCCCACGTAATCCCCACTTTCTGCCAGCAAGAAGAGCTAAAGGGACACATGAAAATTAAATGCTCAATGGTTTCCTCCACTCCAGCACTGCAAAGGACGCAATTGAAACTTTCATTGATGTTATAATGCTACCTCCTGAGCATGTTCCTGGTATTTAATCTGTCTGCTAGCAAAAACCACATAAATACCTTGAGCTTCATATGTAGTTTAGATTTCCAAATCCAAGCAAAAGGAGGAGGCGCCACAATATCCTTATGAAAGTGTTCATAGAATTTTTTGGGGAAGAACACCTGTCCCTAGACATAACTCCAAGAATCCACTGCATCCGAGTGATTAAGGTTGTCCGGTTTAAAAGAAAGCACTAATTGCAATTCCTCAAATGCTTCAGGCGAGAGGGGGATGTGGAACATGTCAGACCAATCATTAGCTGCATAGAAGTCAGCGACCGAGCAGTCCTCATTAATTACGAAGGAAAAGAGACATGCAAAACGGACTGCTAGAGGATCCTCATGCCATTTATCATGCCATATGGCAATATTTTTACCATCACCAACCAACGGAGAAGAAATTCCTCTAAAAATAGGCATTAGCTTGCAAATTTGCTTCCACCAAAAAGAACCACAAAGCGGGGACACGTGAGGCACAGAGTTCAAATAGTATGAGTCCCAAATGAGTCTGACCCAAGGCAGCTCGGCCTTATTATAGAATTTATCAAGAAATTTGAGCATGAGACTATGATTCTGGACTTTGATATTAATAACACCCAGACCCCCATGTGCCTTGGGACAACAAACTCTTTGCCAAGCAACCAAAGAGTTGCAAGACTCACCATGCTCATTCTTCTTGGTCCAAACAAATCTTCGTCTAACCTTATCGAAGTAATTCAAAAAACCAGCATTAAGTTGCAACGTGCACATTGCGAAATTGATCATGGAAGTAGCCACATAATTGACCAAAGTTATTCTAGAGGCATGACAAAGAAGCAAGCATGTACTGGACAATCTTCTCTCAACTATATCTACCAAAGGCATTAAGTCAGTCATCGTAGGTTTGGTGGTACCGAGTGGGAGTTCGAGGTAGGTAAAAGGCATTTTACCAATTTTGCAGCCAAACCCAGAAGCCAGATCTGCAGCAATCGAAGGGTTTACATTGATTGGCACCAAAAGAGACTTTTGGAAATTAATTTTCAGACCCGAGGAGAGAGCAAAATCTTGTAGAATTTTCTTCAAGTGGAGTAATTGCTCCCTGCAAGCCGGGAGTATGATGATTGTGTCGTCTGCGTATTGAATGATTGGGAATTTACCCTGTCTTGGGATTGGCAGGCTCAGATTTCCCTTAGCAAACTCATCATTAATAACATATTGCAATAGCTCAACCGCTAAGACAAACAACAAAGGTGACACCGGGTCGCCCTATCGGACTCCTCTTTTGCACTGAAAAGAATTCCCAGGAATAGAGTTCAGGAGCACCGAGGAATGACCGGAGGCCAATAAAAGTCTGACCCAATGGATCCATTTGTCGTCAAACCCCAACTTGTCCATCATAGAAAAAATCAGATCATGCTCCACTAAATCGAATGTTTTTCGAAATCAAGCTTTAGAAGAATAATTTCGCTGCCTGAATGTTCACATTGGTGTATATACTCGAAAGCCCAAGCTAAACAATCCTGAATGGATTTACCTTTAATAAATCCATATTGATTCTCATGGATGATTTTGAGGATAACTTTCTGGAGACGATCGGCTAACAACTTAGTCAACAATTTCAGACAACAATTAAGCAAAGAGATGGGACGAAAGTCATTCACCGTCATAGGGTTTAGTTTCTTAGGTATGAGGGTGATTAAGGACGAGTTGAGGCAGTCCAAAGTAACTCTGCCTTCCCAAAAGCTCGGACAAAGATCATAGAAGTTGAACTTGATAATGTCCCAGCATGATTTCAAAAAACATCCATTAAAACCGTCCGGCCCCGGCGCTTTGTCGACAGGAAGCTGCATAACTACCTTATCAATTTCATCGTGGGAAAAAGGTCGGGAAAGCTTAGAGAGATCCACAGTAGGCGAAACCAGAGCATCCAAGTTAAATTTCATCTCAAGTGGAATAGAAACTCCCAACCTATCTCTGAAAGCATGAAAGAGAGTAGCAGCTTGACTGTCATGATCTTCCAACACCACTCCATTATCAAGAGTCAAAGCGGCAATGGAGTTAAATCTATGCCTTTCCATGGCCATTCGTTGGAAGAACTTAGTGTTTTCAGCTCCAAATTTGATATAACAAACAGTACACCTCTTATGCCACTATTGTTGCTTGTAATCATGGAGATGAATAATGTGAGCTTTAAGAATTTGTCTGAAATTCCATTCCTGAAGAACTAAATGTCGTTTCTCCTCAATGATGTCTAAGAGCTTTAGAATTTTTTTTGAATTCTCAATCAGGAAAGAGAGGCGCGAGAGGGCCTTACTCCACTGACGCAGAGCAAGAGCAATCGCTTTGAGCTTACCATTAATTCGTCTGGCAGGGTCAGCAAGCTGAACCGAAGACGCCCACGAGTTCATGACCACATCTTTGAAGCCCGGATGAGAGATCCAAAAAAATTCAAAGCGGAAAAGTTTGGATCGAACGAAGTTTGTCTGAACAGAGAAAAGACATGGAACATGATCAGAAACTATCCTCGCAAGTTATCGTACCGTCGTGTTTGGATGAGAGGAGGTCCAATGGTTCGATGTGAGAAACCAATCCAATTGTTCCGAAAGGGGCTCATGTTGCATATTGCTCCATGTAAACGTAGCACCACGAATGGGAATTTCCACCAAACTTTGGGCTCCAATTATATCATTGAAAGTAATCATGTCAGCCACATCTCCTCCAGGGCGGTTTCTATTTTCAGGCGAACAAATAAAGTTAAAATCACCCATAAGCACCCAATCCTCCGAAGCGCCAATTTGCACATCATAGAGCCAAGATATAAAATTTAATCGTTCCTCTCCTGAACATGGACCATAGATATTTGAAAGGGTCCAAGCGTGCGACGAGTGCAGTGATTTAAACAAGATTACTAAAGCCCATTGCACCAAGAAAGAAACAACACCAGAAAATCTTGCACTATTCCAAATTACCAAAATCCCACCTGAGGCACCTATGGATGGAACGAACGCAAACTTATCGAAATGTTTCGGGCAAAACTTACACAGATAGGAATGATCAAAGTGTTCACGCTTTGTCTCCTGAAGAAAAATTATTGAGCAACCCGAATTATCAATATGAGGGCGTAATGCCAAATGCTTTTCGTCAGAGCCAATTCCACGCACATTCCAGCAAATAATATTCCAAGAGCTAGCAGAACGATTCATACCAAAATAATGTTTGGCAACACACATTTATGATGAAACCTAAGGAGAGAAATAAGAAAGCCTCGCGCCACATAACGAGCTAATAGATAGAGATCCTGAATGCATAAACGCCAACATGAACAAATAAGGTCTACGATGTAAGAGAGGCAGAAGGCGCATAAAAGAAACCGAGGGATCAACTTCAGGTCTGAGAGTTCTCCCTCGGAGCCAGCAGTTTGTCTTGAGAGAGCTTTGCCATAGGAATGCCACAATCCACCGATCCCATGCGCTGGATGTCTGCAATTGAAAGAGGTGCAGGAGCTGGACACGGCACCGCCGTAGGAGCAGGATGAGGAACCGCCAGGACCAAAGCAGGAACAATTGCAGATTTACGCTTGCGAGAATCAAACGGCATGTCCACCTTGAACCCACGATACATGTTATTGCGACTACTTCTACGAACTTCAGAAGTGATCAGAGGAGTTGCAGCCCTAGCCTTTCTCCCTCTCTTTTTACGAGAATGAGCCACAGGAACGTCAGAGAAGACAGTAAGGGACCTGTCCAGAGTCTGAGGTTCAGAATCGCCAAAGAAAGCAACATCATTAGAGATAACAGCCTCAGCAGCAGGCAATGACAACAGTCCAGGGGTATCGTCAAAGTTCATCTTACGGGCTACTTTCCTTGACACTTGAGGCTGAACAGAGGCAATGGCAAGGATAGCTTGGACACCCAAAAACCTGATCAGCTTAGTGGGTATCACCGGCAAACTAAAGAACAAGAAATCTCTACCAGGCTTTGGGTTGTACATGTCCTTGATAACTGACAGAGCAATGTTGAACACATCAGGAACACCTTCAGAGCTCTTGGGAGCAGTAACAGCCCAATCCAGAAACTGAGCATTGTCCCTCAGCAGACAAACATTAATCTGCAAGGCTTGATTGATGCTTGAGTGAACATTACTAACTGAACCAGGAGATGCAGCATTAGCATTAATAACAAGAGGCTCCTCATCCATGGAAGCAGATGCCGAAATGTTATCATTGTAAGCAGAAAGTGGGCTGTCAGCAACATTGGGTTCAGGAACTAATCCATCAGTAAACCTCACCCCCTGATCCCTTAACATCTCTTGAAAATTAATCTGTCCTCTGACGGGGACAAAGTCTGGCGATGGAGGAGCAAGTAAATGAAGATTGGCGACATTTCCAGTAGGAGGAATGGCCCCACCTGGTCCAAACACTCCATTGCGAACCAATCAAGCCTGCAATCTGACTTGGAAGGCTTGTTTAGCAGTAGTATGTGGACCAAATAAAGGGTGTGCATCACCATTAGGAGGCAGAGGATCTTCACCAGCAAGAGGAACATCATGCTCAAACACATTTGCCTCGTCAGACCTAAGGATAAAAACAGGTACAGTCCAAGAACGCCTATGCCCCCCATCTGACGCATCACAAAATCCTTTGGAATCACTGACGGACTCATAACCCAAACTTGAACAAGCACACCAGACAGAGGTTCACGGGGACTAAATCAACTCAATAACTTTCTGAAGTGAGAAACTGCTTTCTCCACCCAATACTGCGTCTGGTAATCTTGAGGAAAAGCAAGCATGAGGACCCAGGTATAACGACCAAGGGCCGACATGCGCATATTGATTGCTTCATCATGCTTGACAAAAGTGACCTCTACTTCCTCATAAAGCATATAAGTTTTGCCAATGAGAGCATCTCTAAGAGGAACAGTACGGATGCAAAACAGACCAAGGCCAAGCAGGGAATCCTCAAAGAAACGAACAGAATAACCATCATGGTTGAGCATACCAGCAAGAGCAGATCTGGCTTCCTGCCGCAGATGAACTGGGATAGCTAGGCTGGTCTCCGCGATGAGGAAGCGATCGTGATTCAATGGCGGGTGACCACTGAGCGCCGTGTCCACCCGGGCCTTGCAATCGGGAGGCCCCTGCTCCACCGTCATACCATGGGGCAGGAAGGCAAGCGGGTTGACAGGGAAGTTCGCCATCTTCTTGGAGGAGCAGAGAACGAGGGAGGAACAGGGCGCGGAGGAATATGAGGCGTCCCGCGGTAGGTGAGATTGTTTTATGGGAGCCTTTGGAATCCAAACCGTCCGCCTAGAAAATCTCAACCTTTTGCAGCCCACCACCGCGTGACCATAGGCCCAGCAATATTGACAGCGTGGGACCGCCGTACAAATAGAGGCCACGTGGCCCTCCCAAAGGCATCTCACGCAAAACCGATGTGGGTTTTTGGGTATCCATTTAAGATTTGGCTGCGAAGAACTTATCTTATCGGGACTATCACGATAATGCTGGCATTGTTTCCGGGAGTGGCCAAACGAAAAACAATGAAAACAACGTAGTTGTGCCTGGCAATCCACTGCAAGGTGACCGAAAGAGAGGTAAGTCGTGCAGGCTAAAAAATGATTGTTAAAAAAAAGATAACATCTCGTGGTGAATATCCTGCACGAAAGAGATCTGAAATATCTTCCAGAGAGAAAACCTTACGCGAAATCAAAACTGGTTCAGCCCAACCATCTCCAAAAAGTCTGGGCTGAAAAATAGGCGAGGATCGTAGAGGAGATCGCGTTTCTTGGCAAAACATAAACTGCCCAAATTTGAATGGATAATCCGAATGAGAAGCAGCCAATGAATTATCCTCCGTATTAAAATTACAATTATGAACTACAAGGCAAATAGAATCTTCCTGTCCCCCACCATTAAATGTCGCAATCCATTTGGAAGCCTGTGCACTAGAGGCGCCACGATTTTCCAGATGAGCCTTAATACCCAGGGGTTTACGTTGATGGCCATGCATAGCATTTAAGAGATTTGGCGGAATGTTATGAAGATAACGTTGAAGCGAATGCTTCCGATTGGTATACATCATCCATTCTGAACCAGCCTTGGGCTCCCACGATCCAAAACAAAGGGCTTGCCGTGAAAGAGATTGAATGAACAATGAAACGCTGGCATGCGACAACCCTTCAAAGCACAAATGAAATGACCCACCCGGTTGGATGCAACCGAGAAATGGAAAAGATTATCTGAGAGCATAACCACGTTGAACCTCTTGAGATTGCCTCCCAAGCAGGAGCAGAGCGCCATGGAGACAGAATCCACATCCATGTGAAAAGAACTCGAATGGAAAAGAACCACCAAGAAGAACTCCGAAGAGGAGATAGATCCATTAAAGTGGACCGAGGAATGAAACCGACGACGCACCTAATCGGCCACCTTCTGGCCATAAGAGAAATCCCAGTCAATGAGCGCATCCATCCTAACAATCTACGAAGATCCATGGAGAGATCCATCGGGGGGGGGGGGGGAGGGGGGGGGGGGGGGGGGGGGGGGGGGGGGTGGGAGAGCCATAAGAGAAATTCTTGCTCGTCCTCGAGTAGGTAAATGATAAAAACAAAATTTTTGATGTGGAATGCTACCTAACATATTTATCCATGTAGTTCTCTTTATTGTGGCAAGAATATTCAAAGCCATAAGATTCAAGACAAAAGTTTAATATTGACATAAAATAATAATACTTCAAGCATACTAACCAAGTAATCATGTCTTCTCAAAATAACATGGCCAAAGAAAGCTATCTCTACAAAATCATATAGTCTGGCTATGCTCTATCTTCACCACACAAAATATTTAAATCATGCACAACCCCGATGACAAGCCAAGCGATTGTTTCATACTTTTGATGTTCTCAAAGTTTTTCAATCTTCACGCAATACATGAGCATGAGCCATGGACATAGCACTATAGGTGGAATAGAATGGTGGTTGTGGAGAAGACAAAAAGGAGAAGATAGTCTCACATCAACTAGGCGTATCAACGAGATATGGAGATGCCCATCAATAGATTTCAATGTGAGTGAGTAGGGATTGCCATGCAACGGATGCACTAGAGCTATAAATGTATGAAATCTCAACATAAGAAACTAGTGGGTGTGCATCCAACTCGCTAGCTCACGAAGACCTAGGACATTTTGATGAAGCCCATCATTGGAATATACAAACCAAGTTCTATAATGTAAAATTCCCACTAGTATATGAAAGTGACAACATAGGAGACTCTCTATCATGAAGATCATGGTGCTACTTTGAAGCACAAGTGTGGTAAGAGGATAGTAGCATTGCCCCTTCTCTCTTTTTCCCTCATTTTTTTAATTTTTTTATTTGGGCATTTTCTCTTTTTTATGGCCTCTTTTTTTATTTTTTTTATTTGGGCTTCTTTGGCCTCTTTTATTTATTTATTTATTTTCGTCTGGAGTCTCATCCTGACTTGTGGGGGAATCATAGTCTCCATCATCCTTTCCTCACTAGGACAATGCTCTAATAATGATGATCATCACACTTTTATTTACTTACAACTCAAGAATTACAACTCGATGCTTAGAGCAAGATATGACTCTATATGAATGCCTCCAGCGGTGTACCGGGATGTGCAATGACTCATGAGTGACATGTATGAAAGAATTATGAATGGTGGCTTTGCCACAAATACGATGTCAACTACATGATCATGCAAAGCAATATGACAATGATGAAGCGTGTCATAATAAACGGAACGGTGGAAAGTTGCATGGCAATATATCTCGGAATGACTATGGAAATGGCATAATAGGTAGGTATGGTGGCTGTTTTGAGGAAGGTATATGGTGGGTTTATGGTACCGGCGAAAGTTGCGCGGTACTAGAGAGGCTAGCAATGGTGGAAGGGTGAGAGTGCGTATAATCCATGGACTCAACATTAGTCATAAATAACTCACATACTTATTGCAAAAACCTATTAGTTATCGAAACAAAGTACTATGCGCATGCTCCTAGGGGGATAGATTGGTAGGAAAATACCATCGCTCGTCCCCGACCGCCACTCATAAGGAAGACAATCAATAAATAAATCATGCTCCGACTTCATCACATAACGGTTCACCATACGTGCATGCTACTGGAATCACAAACTTTAACACAAGTATTTCTTAAATTCACAACTACTCAACTAGCATGACTCTAATATCACCATCTTCATATCTCAAAACAATCATCAAGTATCAAACTTCTCATAGTATTCAATGCACTTTATATGATAGTTTTTATTATATCCATCTTGGATGCCTATCATATTAGGACTAGTTTCATAACCAAAGCAAACTACCATGCTGTTATAAAGACTCTCAAAATGATATAAGTGACGCATGAGAGTTCATCTATTTCTATAAAATAAAACCACCACCGTGCTCTAAAAAGATATAAGTGAAGCACTAGAGCAACAACAAACTACTCCGAAGGATATAAGTGAAGATTAATTAGTAGTCGAATAATTATGCAACTATGTGAAGACTCTCTAACATTTAATAATTTCAGATCTTGGTATTTTATTCAAACAGAAAACAAAGTAAAATAAAATAAAATGACGCTCCAAGAAAAACACATATCATGTGGTGAATAAAAATATAGCTCCAAGTAAAGTTACCGACGAACGAAGACGAAAGAGGGGATGCCTTCCGGGGCATCCCCAAGCTTAGGCTTTTGGTTGTCCTTTAATATTACCTTGGGGTGCCTTGGGCATCCCCAAGCTTAGTCTCTTTCCACTCCTTATTCCATAGTCCATCAAATCTTTACCCAAAACTTGAAAACTTCACAACACAAAACTTAACAGAAAACCCGTAAGCTCTGTTAGTATAAGAAAGAAAATCACCATCATAAGGTACTGTAATGAACTCATTATTTATTTATCTTGGTGTAATATCTACTGTATTCCAACTTCTCTATGGTTCATACCCTCCGATACTACTCATAGATTCATCAAAATAAGCAAACAACACATAAAAAACAGAATCTGTCAAAAACAGAACAGTCTGTAGTAATCTGTATCAAACGTATACTTCTGGAACCCCAAAAATTCTAAAATAAATTGCTGGACGTGAGGAATTTATATATTAATCATCTGCAAAACGAATTAACTAAATATGACTCTCCAACAAAAAATGGCAGCAATTCTCGTGAGCGCTAAAGTTTCTGTTTTTTACAGCAAGATCAACAAGACTTTCCCCAAGTCTTCCCAGCGGTTCTACTTGGCACAAACACTAATTAAAACATAAAAACTCAATCATAACAGAGGCTAAATAAATTATTTATTACTAAACAGGAGCAAAAATCAAGGAACAAAAATAAAGTTGGGTTACCTCCCAACAAGCGCTATCGTTTAACGCCCCTAGCTAGGCATGATGATTTCAATGATGCTCACATAAAGGATACGAATTGAAACATAAAGAGAGCATCATGAAGAATATAACTAGAACATTTAAGTCTAACCCTCTTCCTATGCATAGGGATTTTGTGAGAAAACAACTTATGGGAACAAGAATCAACTAGCATAGGAAGGCAAAACAAGCATAACTTCAAAATTTTAAGCACATAGAGGGGAAACTTGATATTATTGCAATTCCTACAAGCGTATGTTCCTCCCTCATAATAATTTTCAGTAGCATCATGAATGAATTCAACAATATAACCAGCACCTAAAGCATTCTTTTCATGATCTACAAGCATAGAAATTTTATTACTCTCCACATAAGCAAAATTCTTCTCATTCGGAATAGTGGGAGTATCATAAGAGACTCGAATACTATAAATTGTTTCCACATTAAAAGAGTAATGTTCAGAAAAAGGGTAATCATAATCATGACAAGTTTTATAAATATAATCATCACTACTTTTATAGCATATGTATCATCACAATAATAATCATAGGTAGCAACTTTGTTCTCATCATAATCGATTGAAACCTCTTCTGAAATAGTGGATACATCACTAAATAAAGTCATGACCTCTCCAAACCCAATTTCATAAATATTATAAGATTCAACATCCTCCAAAATAGTGGGATCATTACTTACTAAAGTTGACACTCTTCCAAACCCACTTTCATCAATATAATCATCATAGGTAGAAGGCATGCTATCATCATAACAACTTTTCATATCAAAACTTGGGAGGCTAAAAATATCATCATCATTAAACATAGCATCCCCAAGCTTGGGACAAACATTAATTTCAGCAAATATATTCTCAAATATGTCATCCTCATCAAACATAGCATCCCCAAGCTTGGGCCTTTTCATATCATAAGCATAATCACTTTAATCATTAATAGTATAGATAGCACCAATAGTATAGCAATTATTATATTCTTCCAAGCAAGTGCCAAAAAGATTTTGAAGATCATAAGGAGTATCATTATCTTCCCAATCATAATCATCACAACAAGAAATAGGCATAATGAGATCATCATCAAGTGCATCATCTTCATTTTCATGAGGCACAACAATAATAGGAGCAACATTATTTGGGAGAGATATCTTTTTACCTCTCTTCCTTTTTATTTTCTTCTTCTTCACCTCATGTGTGGGTTCAATCCTCTTTTTGGAGATCCTTATTAATGATATTGGTTGAATAGAAGGCTCGTCCTCGTTACCTGATTCATCATAAGAAATAATAGGAGAATATTGGGAAGTCTCTTCCCTTTCATTAGTGTTCTCTTCATCATCTATTTGCTTTCTTTTCTTTATGTAATTGGCAATATAAGGATTTTCAATGCAATTCACCGCACAATACATATAAATTTCCTCTAGATCAAAACCAAGAAGTTTATAATAGGCAAATTATGGAAGATGCTTAGTTATACATTTCATTTCTACGTAACCCATAAGCAAACTGAGTTCATTATAATGTGTAAGGGAAATCAAGTCATCACAATTTTAGGACACGATTAGATCATGAAACAATTTGCCTCGGATAGCTAAATGACCCTGTTCATTGCGAAGTCCACAAGTACGGCCAAGAAAATTTAAATTTTCAGCACAATCATCTAGCCTTTCTTGCAACAGTTTAGTTTCGAAGTACTTATGCCTCTTGCAATATCTATCTTCCCTATTTGGTGTGCACTTACAAACCCAATGCACTCCACAAAAATTGGCATGTTTATAGGAGAAATTTTCATCATAACTAGTGCAATCATCATTAGTACCATGGATATTCAAGGAGTTCATACTAATAACATTACAATCATGCTCATCATTCAAAGATTTAGTGCCAAACATTTTAATGCATTCTTCTTCTAACACTTTGGCACAATTTTCCTTTCCATCGTACTCACGAAAGATATTAAAAAGATGAAGCGTATGAGGCAAACTCAATTCCATTTTTTTATAGTTTTCTTTTTATAAACTAAACTAGTGCTAAAACAAGAAACAAAAAGATTCGATTGCAAGATCTCAAGATATACCTTCAAGCACTCACCTCCCCGGCAACGACGCCAGAAAAAAGCTTAGTTGACGGGGTGTGAGTGCCGCTTACCTAGCCTCCTCGACAACGGCGCCAGAAAAGAGCTTGATGTCTACTACACAACCTTTTTCTTGTAGACGTTGTTGGGCCTCCAAGTGCAGAGGTTTGTAGGACAGTAGCAAATTTCCCTCAAGTGGATGACCTAAGTTTTATCAATCCGTGGGAGGCGTAGGATCAAGATGGTCTCTCTCAAACAACCCTGCAACCAAATAACAAAGAGTCTCTTGTGTCCCCAACACACCCAATACAATGGTAAATTGTATAGGTGCACTAGTTCGGCGAAGAGATGGTGATACAAGTGCAATATGGATAGTAGATAAAGGTATTTGTAATCTCAAAATATAAAAACAGCAAGGTAACTAATGATAAAAGTGAGCATAAACGGTATTGCAATGCTAGGAAACAAGGCCTAGGGTTCATACTTTCACTAGTGCAAGTTCTCTCAACAATAATAACATAATTGCAACATATAACTATCCCTCAACATGCAACAAAGAGTCACTCCAAAGTCACTAATAGCGGAGAACAAACGAAGAGATTATGGTAGGGTACGAAACCACCTCAAAGTTATTCTTTCCAATCAATCCATTGGGCTATTCCTATAAGTGTCACAAACAGCCCTAGAGTTCATACTAGAATAACACCTTAAGACACAAATCAACCAAAACCCTAATGTCACCTAGATACTCCAATTTCACCTCAATTATCCGTGGGTATGATTATACGATATGCATCACACAATCTCAGATTCATCTATTCAACCAACACATAGAACTTCAAAGAGTGCCCCAAAGTTTCTACCGGAGAATCACGAGGAAAACGTGTGCCAAACCCTATGCATAGGTTCATGGGCGGAACCCGCAAGTTGATCGCCAAAACATACATCCAGTGAATCATGTGATATCCCATTGTCACCATAGATACGCACGGCAAGACATACATCAAGTTTCCTCAAATCTTTAAAGACTCAATTCGATAAGATAACTTCAAAGGGGAAACTCAATCCATTACAAGAGAGTAGAGGGGGAGAAGAAACATAAGATCCAACTATAATAGCAAAGCTCGCGATACATCAAGATCGTGCCAAATCAAGAACACGAGAGAGAGAGAGAGGGAGATCAAACACATAGCTACTGGTACATACCCTCAGCCCCGAGGGAGAACTACTCCCTCCTCGTCATGGAGAGCACCGGGATGATGAAGATGGACACCGGAGAGGGATTCCCCCTCCGGCAGGGTGCCGGAACGAGTCTAGATTGGTTTTCGGTGGCTACGGAGGCTTTTGGCGGCGGAACTCCCGATCTATTGTGCTCCTCGATCATTTTAGGGTATATGGAGATATATAGGTGGAAGAAGTACGTCGGTGGAGCCACGAGGGGCCCACGAGCGTGGAGGGTGCGACCCCAGCCTCGTGGCTTCCTCGTTGCTTCCCTTACGTACACCCCAAGTCTTCTGGATTGCTTCCGTTCCAAAAATAAGTTCCATGAAGTTTCAGGTCAATTGGACTCCGTTTGATTTTCCTTTTCTGTGATATTCTAAAACAAGGAAAAACCAGAAACTGGCACTGGGCTCTAGGTTAATAGGTTAGTCCCAAAAATCATATAAAATAGCATATAAATGCATATAAAACATCCAAGGTTGATAGTATAATAGCATGGAACAATCAAAAATTATAGATACGTTGGAGACGTATCAGCATCTTCTTCCATGCAGGGCTTCGAACGGTGCCATCTTCAAACTGGCCTGGTAGCTGTTGTTGTATCGGAACTCCACGTAGGCAGGTTGTCATCCCAACTAGATCCATAATCCAGCGCACAAGCTCTCAACATGTCCTCCAGAATCTGATTGACTCTCTCAGTCTGTCCATCCATCTACGGATGAAAACCTGTACTGAACTGTAGCCTGGTACCCAAAGTCCGGTGCAGCTGGTGCCAAAACTTTGAAGTAAACTTTGTTCCTCTATCTGATACGATGGTCCTCGGAACTCCATGTAGACATACGATCCTAGTCATATATATCTTGGCCAACTTCGCACTTGTATAGGTGGTCTTCACTGGGATAAAGTGAGCGACTTTGGTCAAACAATCCACTACTACCCAGATAGAATCATATCCCGATCGGGTCCTGGGTAATCCGATGATAAAATCCATGCCAAGTTTGTCCCACTTCCATTCGGGTATCGATATAGGCTGCAGTAGTCCTGCTGGCTTCTGATGTTCTGCCTTCACTCTCTGACATACATCACATACGGTTACATACTCGGCAATATCCTTCTTCATTCCAGTCCACCAGAAACGCTCCTTCAAATCCAAATACATCTTGGTGTTTCCGGGGTGTATCGAGTATGGCGAGTCATGGGCTTCCTGAAGTATCAACTTCCTGATCTCTGCATTATTGGGCACATAAACACGGTCCTCGAACCACAAGGTGTCGTGCTCGTCCTCACGAAAACCTTTGGCTTTTCCTCCACTCATCTTCTCCTTTATTTCAGCAATTTCTTTGTCATCCTTCTGAGCTTCTCTAATCTTTTCCAACAATGTTGACTGAACCTCCAATGCTACAACAAAACCTCTAGGAACTATCTCCAAACGTAGCTCCATGAGATCTTCTGCTAACTCCCTTGGCAGTCCTCCTGTTACTACGGTATTGGCATAACCCTCTAACTTAAAGTGTCTGATACAACATTGGCCTTGCCTGGATGATAGTGCAACTTCATATCATAATCCTTTATGAGCTCCAACCATCTCCTTTGCCTGAGGTTCAACTCCTGGGTAAAAATGTACTTCAAACTCTTGTGATCCGTGTACACATCACAACGGTTTCCAATAAGAAAATCTCTCCAGGTCTTGAGCGCATGCACTACGGTTGCTAACTCCAAATCATGCGTAGCATAATTTAACTCATGTGGTCGAAGTTGTCTTAAAGCATATGAAACGACTCTTTCGTCTTGCATAAGTACTCCTCCAAGTCCTAAGCGTGAGGCGTCGCAATACACTTGGAAATCTTTGCGTATATCCGGCAGGATTAGCACTGGGCTGTAGTCAGACGTTTCTTCAACTCCTGGAAACTTGCTTCACATTCCCCTGTCCAATGGAACTTGGTATCTTTCTTCAATAATGCCGTCATAGGCTTCGCAATCTTGGAGAAATTCTCAATAAATCTCCAGTAGTATCCCGCGAGTCCAAGAAAATTGCGGATCTCTCCAACTGAGGTGGGTGCCAAACACTCGGTGACTGACTGAACCTTGGTAGGATCCACTGCTATACCTTCTCCTGATATAACATGTCCAAGAAATCCAACTTCCTTCAACCAGAACTCACATTTGCTGAACTTGGCATATAACTGATGTTCCCTGAGCTTCTTGAGAACCAAACACAAATGCTCCTTCATTCTTCGAGTATACCAAAATGTCATCAATAAACACCACGACAAACTTATCCAAGAACTCCACGAACACCTTGTTCATCATACTCATGAAATAGGCAGGGGCGTTAGTCAGTCCAAATGACATAACCGTATACTCATATAACCTATACCTTGTGGTGAATGCTGTTTTTGGTATATCCTTTTCTCGAATCTTCAGCTCGTGATATCCTGATCGCAAATCGATCTTCGAAAACACTTTAGCTCCTTGCAGCTGGTCAAACAAATCATTGATCATTGGCAGTGGGTACTTGTTCTTGATCGTCCCTTCATTCAACGCACAATAATCAACAACCATTCTCAATGATCCATCCTTCTTCTCAACCAAGAGCACTGGTGCTCCCCATGGTGATGAACTTCATCGGATGTAACCTTTCTCCAACAACTCCTTTATATGCTTATTGATCTCTTCCAGATCATTTGCGGGCATCCGGTACGGTCCCTTCGATATTGGTCTGGGGCCTGGCGTTAGCTCTATCAAAAACTCAATATCTCAATCTAGCGGCATGCCTGGTAACTCCTCTGGAAATACATCAGGGTAATCCTTCACTACCAGCACTTCCTCCTAAACAACTCCTGAGAGAGAATTTACTTGAGTCCTCCTAGGCGCATGCCTAGATACATACTTGATCATTTTTCCCTCCGGGGTGGTGAGTAGAATTGATCTGCTAGCACAGTCAATGTTCCCTCCATACTTCGATAACAAATCCATTCCTAGTATCACATCCAATCCTTGTGACTCCAAAATTACTAGGTCTGAGGGGAAAACATGGCTACCAATGGTTATGGGTATCCGATCGCACCATCGGCTGGCCATATACTCTGCACCGGGTGAGCTCATTAGCAAGGGTGTCCTAAGGGCTAAGGTGGGTAACTTAAACTTGTCCACAAATCCCCTTGAAATGTATGAATGCGATGCACCAGTATCAAATAAAACAAGGGCGGTAAATGACTTTACCAAAAACTTACCGATAAGTGCATCAGGCTGCTCTTCAACCTCCTCCACGTTCACGTGGTTCACCTGTCCCCTGTTGAAAGGGTTGTTCTTCTTCCCAGCACTTCCATTGCCATTTCCGTTCTTCAATTCCGGACAATCATTGGTGTAGTGCCCAGTCTTCCCGCACTTGAAACAGGTAATGTGACTTTGATCCTTCTTGATGGGTGTGGCTGGGTTAGAGCGGTTCTAGTTACTGCCTGCTCCATTCCCGTTTCCATTCTTGGGGCCGCTATGGTTATGTGAACTACCTCAAATGTGAGTGTGGCCTCCATGGTTATGGGTCAATCCTCCCGAGTTCGAGGTGAAACGAGGCTTCTGCTGAGCTCCAGAATTGTACTTTCCTTGTCCATACTTCCTCTTGCGGCTCTCAATCTGCTACTGCTTCCCTTCAATCATAAGAGCCTTGTCTACCAGCTCCTGGTAGTTGTTAAATGTTGCCACCATCAACTGCATGCTCATCTCATCATTAAGCCCTTCCATAAACTTCTCTTGCTTCGAGGCATCTATGGCCACATCATCAGGGACACATAACGAGATAGCTTACTAAACTCATCTACGTATTGGGCCACAGTATGATTTCCCTGGCGCAAGTTGCGAAACTCACGCTTCTTCATGCTCACAGCTCTAGTTGAGACATGGGTTGTGCGGAAAGCTTGCTGAAACTGCTCCCAAGTAACATTGGCTATGGGAAAAGTGGATGTGTAATTCTCCCACCATGAGGCCGCAGGTCCATCCAATTGGTGTGCGGCAAAACGCACCTTCTCAGCATCTGTGCAACCGGCAGTGGTTAACTCCCTTCCAATCCTACGTAGCCAATCATCTGCAACTATGGGCTTGATGCTACTGGAAAATACCAGCGGCTATAACCTCAGAAAGCGGGCTAAGTTGTCAACTAGAGGTGGTGGCAGTGGGTTGTTATTATTGTTATTGCCCTAATTCTGAACTAGCAACTGCATCAGTGTACTCTGCTGCTGGATCAACTGAGTGAGCTCCGGTGGGAAAGCAAAACCGGGGTCACATCTCGGAGGCATCTGATGGGTTTTAGAGGGGAGAGATTAGAATGTAAATGAGGTCTAAGGTGAAAAGCACTACCCATATGCACATGAGACAAACACAATCATATCATATCATTCAATCAATCAAGCAAGGGCATACAATTGATCTAACTATCGTTACAGTGCTCGGACTATTCTATATACATGGGGAAACACTACTGATCATATGGTGGTCTACTAGAAATTTTGATTGGTGGAAGACTCCATGATATCTGCTCCAGCTTCGTCTTCATAATCATCATCACTATCGTCAGGGTTGGAGTCGGTGTCGTCGATGATGATGTAGAACGAATTTCCTTGGGTTTGTCGTCTTCTCCTCATGGAGCGGGGTCTCCCATGAAAACTCCTAGCTTCCTGGTCATGTCATCATTCCTCTCCACAAGTATCATCATTTCCTCCTCATATCCATCGCGTGTAGACTTAAGCTCCTCTTCTAGCTCTGTAATCCTGGTCATCGCCTTCTTCAAATATATCATGCTTGCACACATCTGGTTCTCCTGGCGACGAATATGATGGTTTAACTCCTGGATGAATGCTGCAATGGACCTGTCCTTCCTGGTGTTGATCATCTCCCATTGCTCATCTCGGTGCGCACATATCTGGTAGATAGTGTCCTTAAGCTCCTTGTGGTAAACTTCCCCGATGCGTCCTATGGCGATGTGGGCTGCCATGCTCTTGCCTAGACTCCAGGTTGGTGCATCAAAGGAAAACTCTATGGGTTTAGTGACTCGCGTGAATGTCCTTCCTGGAACTTGTAATCGAATCAACCAATGCTCCTCTTCTGGTAAAGTGGCGGTGTAGGTCCCGGTGAAGCTTGGTATTCCAATGTTCAGGAACCTAGTGACTTCCTTCAAATGTCGTCCAAACGGGGTGTCTTCATCCGGCTGTGTAAACTTGTTCCTCGAGTCCTCCATCCTAAAGAGTAGAAAATGGAGAGGAGTCAGAAATGAGTAGAGAAGAGTGTCCTATGGTTCATCTTAGTGGTCGTGTCCTACATTCAACGTGTGCTCTGATACCATCTTGTAGTGACCCGACCTTAGGCGGTCAAGTCTCTGTGTTCGGTGTCATCCCTGGATCGGTAATGCTGACACACACAGTACTCGAAGGATTTATAACAGAGAAGCAATCACACACTTAGTACATCGAATGTCTCAAAAGAGAACTTATTACAATAAATATGGCTTAAGGCCATCTATATTAGATAACAGCAGAAGACTTGGAAGATAAGTGAGTCCATCAACTCCAACGGCATAGCTGAGTGCATGACAAATGACCTATCGCATCTTACTCCTCGTCTGAAAATTCTGCAACATGACAGGTTGCAGCCCAAAAATGGGTCGGCACATGGAATATGCTGGCAATATAACACAGTAGAGCAATGGACAGGTAAATGCTATCACTACATGCATATTTGGCTAGTGGAGGCTCTATGGTTATAATGTTTTTGCGAAAAGCCAATTTTTCCCTACAACAAAGGAATATACTTTATTTATCTATCATGATGGTTGAAACATTGAGAATGGTACCCCCATCTCAATCCCAATTAAAAGTAATTATCAACCCAACAAATTAATTTAGAGTGATGAGATCCATATGATAATCCAAGAACCAGATACTCAAGTTGTCCATAACCGGGGACACGACTAACCATGATTAGTTTGTACACTCTGCAGAGGTTTACGCACTTTTCCCCACAAGACTCGATCTCCTCCATTGGATTTCTCGCACTACATGGTGTTTGAGAAACGGATGACTGAGACACAGTCTTTCAGAAGCATTAACTCTAACCTCGGGTAGACCGTACCAACCTACATCCCCTACATCTGCTAGTCTACCACTGGAAGAGGTCATGCAACCTACTCAACTATGCTAGAGCCCATAATAGCTTGTGGCTGCACACGGAAGTTTCTAGCATGAATAATCTTATGATCGCTTTGTGCCTGGGTGACGGACCATAGGAGGATCACACGGTATAACCCCGGGATCTCCTAGGACAACACTAGTATAACCCCAGGTGCCTAAAAACCAACAATCCACCCAGATGTGTATTAAAGTTGCCACCTTAGAATTGAACCATTAATAATAACTCTCACATCTGTCATGGATCACTCAAACCAAACCACGTCTACGAGCATAGCATAGCAGTATAAGCATAACGTAGAAGTAACTCCCAAGGGTTTGATAATGAAACAGGTAATAGGTTCTACCTCATCAACTACTTCCCAATACCCACATGTTAATCACATCCTAATCATGCAGTGTTTGCGGATTGTAACTAATGCATAAAAACTGGGTATGAAAGAGTACGATCAATGTGTCACTTGCCTTGCTGACAATCTGCAAAACCTAGTGACTCGTAGTAGCACGCTTCGCACTCCGGGTGTTCTATCGCAAACAAACAATAGCATACATAAGCAATCAAACAAAGATGCACGGGGAAAACTCAAATAAGAAGATCTAACCAGAAAGTTCAACTGAAGAACTCCGGTTTGCAAAAATAATCAAATCAAACGGAGCAATGAAACTCAAACTGCGAAAGAAACAAGATCCGATTACTAATTTGGACCAAAGTCAAATTTTACAGTACCAAAATCCTGTTCAAGTTGGTTAAATAGAAAGAGGGTTTCGAGACGAAGATCTAGGCGCTTGTTTCACATGATTTGGATAAACGAGTGAAAAGATATACTAGATCGAAGATTAGGGCAGAAATCGCGATCGGAAATAATCGCAGAAAAACCCTGGAAAAAGAAAAACTGACGAACAGGATAACGAACGAATGTTCGCTGTCTGCGACTAACCGACGAACAACGTTCGTTAAAACGAACGTACAGACGAACATCCGCTAAATAAATAAACCGACGGAAAACCGAACGAACCGATCTATTTTAAAAAAACTAGATCTAGGGTTTTCTAAAAAAACAACGGTTTTCCCGAGAAAACCGGACGGTGGCGGCGTCTACCTCGGCGTCGGCGGAATCGGCGCTGGCAGGTGGCAGGAGGGGTCGGCGGCGGCGGGATCAGCGGCAGCGGGCGGCGGCGTCGCGGTGGGAGGCGGTGCGGCGGCGCGGCGATAGGAGGCGCTGGCGGCGGCGGGCGGCGGTAGGGTTCGGGCGGTGCTGGCGGCTTCGCGGGCCTCGGGCCTCGCCTTGAAAAGTCGGTCGGGCGGTGTCCTAGTCGGGCACGGCCCATTAGGTCGGTGCTCTTTTTTTAAACCTGACGCGGAAAAACAAATAAAAGAAATACTAAACAGACTCCAAAAATCATGAAATAAATTTTCACGGTCCTCTAATAATATTCCAGAAAAAGTGAACATTTATTTGGGCCTCTAATGCAATTTTTAAAAACGCATATTATTTTCATAATTCAAATAAAATTGCAATAAAATCCAAAGAAAAATTATCATTTGATTTTAATAATTTTCCTCCAATATTTCACTTATTTTTGGAGAAGTCATATTATCTCCTCTCATATATTTTAATATGAAATATTTTCGAAGAGAAAAATTATTAAAACCAAAATGATCCTTGCCTCAATATTTGATAAAATTCAAATATGAAGAATGTTAAATCCCCAACTCTCTCCGTGGGTCCTTGAGTTGGTGAGGATTTTCGAGGATCGCGGAACGAAATGCAATAAAATATGATATGCATGAATGACCTATGTATAACATTCCAAATTGAAAATTTGGGGTGTTACAAAAGTATTTTTGGTTTAAAATATCTGAAAATAAAAGCAAGGAAAAAGTAGATCGCAAAGGCAAATATATGAGAAATATGACCCGAGGGTCGTAGGTTTCACTAGTGGCTTCTCTCAAGAAAAATAGCAAACGGTGGGTAAAAAAATTACTGTTGGGTAATTGATAGAACTTCAAATAATTATGACGATATCCATGCAATGATCATTACATAGGCATCACTTCCAATATTAGTATACCGACTCCTATCTGCATCTACTACTATTACTCCACACATCGACCGCTATCTAGCATGCATGTAGTGTATTAAGTTCATGGAAAAACAGAGTAATGCAATAAGAACGATGACATGATGTAGACAAGATCCGTTTATCTATATGGTGGTAGATATAGATCTCGTCCTTTTATCCTTAGTAGCAACGATACATACGTGTTGGTTCCCTTTCTATCACCGGGATCAAGCACCGTAAGATCGAACCCACTACCGGGCACCTCTTCCCATTGCAAGATAAATAGATCGAGTTGGCCAGACAAAACCCAAATATTAGAGAAGAAATACGAGGCTATAAGAGATCACGCATAAAAGAGATCAAATAAACTCAAATACTTTCATGGATATAAAAACATAGATCTGATCATAAACTCGAAGTTCATCGATCCCAACAAACACACCGCAAAAAAAAGTTACATCGTATGGATCTCCAAGAGACCATTGTATTGAGGATCAAGAGAGAGAGAGATGAAGCCATCTAGCTACTAACTACGGACCCGAAGGTCTACAAAGAACTACTCACGCGTCATCAAAGACGCACCAATGGAAGTGGTGAACCCCTTCGTGATGGTTTCTAGATTGGATCTGGTGTTTCTGGACTCTGCGACGGCTGGATGAATATTTCGTCGACTCCCCTATGGTTTTGGGAATATTTGGGTATTTATAGAGCAAAGAGGCGGTCCTGGGGGCAACCGAGGTGGGCACAACCCACCGGGGCGCGCCAGGGCCTCCTGGCGTGCCCCGGTGGGTTGTGCCCCCCTCGGGGCACCCCCAAGTGCAATTAGGGCCCATCTGCTTCCTTTTGACCCATAAAAAATCATCATAAAGTTTCGTGCAATTTGGACTCTGTTTGATATTGATTTCCTGTGATGTAAAAAACATGGAAAAACAGGAACTGGCACTGGGCACTATGTCAATGGGTTAGACCAAAAAATGATATAAAATGACTATAAAATGATTATAAAACTTCCCAGGTTGATAATAAAACAACATGGAACAATCAAAAATTATTGATATGTTGGAGACGTATCAGCATCCCCAAGCTTAACTCCTACTCGTCCTCGAGTAGGTAAGTGTTAAAAATAGAATTTTTGATGTGGAGTGTTGTTCATCAAGTCATATCATATTCTTTTCTTTATAGCATGGACATTTGGACTTTTATGCGATTCAGAGCAATAGTCTAGTTTTGACATAATAATTTAGATACTCAAGCATATCAACAAGCAACCATGTCTCTCAAAATACCAACGCTAAAATAAGTTATCCCTAGCCCATCATGATCAAACATTAATCCATTCATGAAACACACTCGAATATTAACTACACCCAATACTTGAGCACGATCATATTGCCTCCTAGTTGGTGCTTTTATGAGAGAAGATGGAGACTCAAATTTCAGAATAAAAATTGCATAATAGTAAAAGAAAGTCCCTTCACGGAGGGAAGTAGGGATTTGCGGACGTGCCTGAGCTCAAAGCGAAAATTTTGAGATAAAAACATTTTGGGAGGTGTATCCATCCCACCAACGAAAATGACTTAGAGTTCCAAACACTTTCCATGCTAGATATGCCATAGGCGGTTCCCAAACAGAAAATAAAGTTTATGCCTTTTTCCACTATAACTTTCACTTTCGATGGCTAGCCGTATCCACGGGTGCCCTCCATACCAACACTTTCCAAGGAATTTATTATTTGACAACATAAAGTAAATTCGTTTTTGTTTTTGCATTTCGGGACTGGGCATCCCTAATACCTTTGCCTTACTCTCGTGCAATCACAAGTGAATAAACACTCATCTTGAGAATAACACATCTAGCATGGAAAATATTAGCCACCCCTCACCGCTCCGCAAGCGAAACAAACACACAAAAGAGAAGTTTATTTTGAAAATTGGAGATGGCACATGAAATTTGCTTAGAATGGCAAAATAATACCACATATAGGTAGATATAGTGGACTCATGTGGCAAAACTGGTTTAAAGGATTTTGGATGCACAAGTAGAGGTCATACTTAGTGCAAAATGAAGGCTAGCAAAAGATTGGGAAGCGACCAACCAAGAAACGAATAATCTCAGAAGCAAGCATTAAGCATAATTAACACCGAATAATGCACCCCAAGTAGGATATAATTTTCATTGCATGACTATTGACTTTCGTGCATGCATAGGGAATCACAAACCTTAACACCAATATTCCTACTAAAGCACAATTACTCATCAAGATGACTCACATATCACATCATCATATCTCAAAACTATTACTAAGAATCAAGTTTATTTTGTCCAATGATCTTCATGAAATTTTCTTTACTTTATACTTCTTGGATATCTATCACTTTGGGACTAATTTTCATGAGTTGCTTTTCATAAGCTCAAACAAATATAAGTGAAGATCATGAGCATAACAATTTTTTATTTCTCTCCAAATAATTTAAGTGAACCAAGAGAGAATTTCTTCAAAATTTTACTAACTCTCAAATAAATCAAAGTGAAGAAAGATAGCATTTCTTCAAAAATAACAAAGCACGACGTGCTCAAAAAGGTATAAGTGAAGCACTAGAGCAAGTCCTAGCTCATAAAAGATTTAACTGAAGCATAGAGAGAAATTCTAACAAGTCATGACATAATTTTGGCTGTCTCAAATAGGTGTGTCCATCAAGGATTGATAAATTAAAACACAAAATAAAACAAGCAAATACACATATCATACAAGACGCTCCAATCAAAACACATATCATGTGACGAATAAAAATATAGTCTCAAGTAAAATATCGATAGTTGTTGGAAGAAAGCGGGGATGCCACTCGGGGGCATCCCCAAGCTTAGTTGGTTGCTCATTCTTGGATAATAGCTTGGGATTCTGGGGCATCCCCAAGCTTAGGCTCTTACATCCTTCCTTTATCCATCGTAAGATAACCCAAAACTTGAAAACTTCAATCACACAAAACTCAACAAAGCCTTCATGAGATCCGTTAGTATAAGAATAATAAACCACTAGTATAAGTGTTGTATCAAACCAATTCATATTTTGTTTTTGTATTATATCTACTGTATTCCCACTTTTCTATGGCAAAAACTCATCAAAGAAAACCATAGAGCCATCAAAATAAGCACACAACACAAAGAAATAGAATCTGTCAAAACAGAACAGTCTGTAGCATTCTGACTATTTCCAATACTTCTGTAACTCCACAGACTCTAAAAAATTAGTACGACCTAAGAAATTTGTATGTTGATCTACTACAAGTGGAATGGGTATTTTATCGTTCTCTGGTAAAAAATGAAAATTAATTTCGTGAGTGCAAACTTTCTGTTTTTTCAGCAAGAACAAACAACAATTGCCCAAGAAGATCCTAAAGGCTTTACTTGGCACAAACACTAATTAAAACATAAAAACACAATCATAACAGTAGCATAATTGTGCTAACACTCAAGAATAGAAAGCAAAAAGCAAAAATAAATTTTATTCATTGGGTTGCCTCCCAACAAGCGCTATAGTTTTACGCCCTTAGTTATGCATAAAGCAAGGATCTAAGTTTTGTCATCCTTCTTCTTCTACTTAATTTTCTTGGGGGTATTTTTATCAGGAGGTTTTGTAAACACAACATAAAGCATATTATCCATAGATACTTTAGCATTACTTAGTTGAGTTTCATCATAACCCCTTTGATTTCCCGCTACAATCCAAGAATAGTGTTGATTAACATTATTAAAAACATGTTGGGTTATATCTAGAACGGGGACCTCCTTTTTAAGATTCTCATAAAATATTTTATTATCCCCAAGAAAATGCCTTAGTGCATAGTCACTATTGTAAAGAATTCCATCTATAACGGGGTTTTCACGATTCATACATTAAAAATCGAAGATTTCCCTAGCTTCCCGAATTATGTAGTCAAACTCATTCATAAGAACGAGAGTGGCCAGCTTTTTGGCTCTAGGATTCTTTATTTCAGGAAGCTCAAAAAACAATCTTTGCAAGGTAGGATGAGTGCATATAAACTTACTTTGAAGTTTCAAAACTAGTGCTGAAATAGCATCCGCACAAGATCTAGTAGTTTTAAGTATAGGAGCATCATCTAGACTCAAATTTCCAACACAATTGAAGAATTCTTGGATAGGTTCTTTTCCCATAATGTTCCATTGCCCCAAGATAAAAGTTTTAGCATCCAGATTGGCTGTACGTCCAATCTTAGGAGTCAGTCCATCATATGTTGGTGCCATACTGAAATCACTCATGATTGCAAGCAAAGAACAGATCTAACGAGAAAACGGTGGACGAAACAAGAGGGGCGAACAAAACGACAATTTTTTGTGAAGTGGGGGAGAGAAAAACGAGAGGCAAATGGCGAATAATGTAAATTGCGAGGAGAC